>NW_007260575.1:30983-69305 GCF_000164805.1 Carlito syrichta | reverse complement strand
GGGCAATCCACTAACCTCAGCCTCCCAAAGGCGTGGGATTACAGGCTGAGCCACTGAGCCTGGCTAACTAGGGTATTCTTTATGAATGACAGTCAGTAACTGGGACACAGATCATATAGGAGGAACAGTCACTGAGACACACATCACAGAGGAGTGCTAGTCATTGGGGCGCATCTTATAGTGGAGGACCAGTCACTTTTGCACCCACCACAGAAAATTACACAATGGGACACCTATCACAAAGGAAGTCATTTGTGGGATACTCTTCACAAAGGAGAGTCAATCACTGAGGTTCAAATGACAATAGATTTCCTGCCAATAAAGCACCAATCATAGAGGAGAGCCAGTCACTGGGACACCCATTATGAGGACTCAGGCATTTGGGCTCTGATCACAGAGGAGGGTCAGTGACTGGGGCAGCCATTACTGAGGATGCAAAGTCAGTGTGGTACCCATCACAGACAGGGACTAGTAACAGGGATACCCATCATAGAGGAGAGATGGTCACTGAGGGGCTTATCACTGAGGTGGGCCAGTCACTGAGGAACCCATTGTAGAGGAGAGCCAGTCACTGTGTCACCCATTAGAAGGAGGAAGAATCATGGGAGCACACATCAGAGAGAAGGGCTAGTCACTGAGGAACCCATCGCAGAGGAGGGCTAATAACTGAGATGCCCATTGCAGAGGAGATCTAGACACGGGAGCACCCACTTAAAGTGGAGCAATGACTGGGACACAGATCAGAGAGGATGGCCAGTCACTGCTGCTTCCATGACAGAGGAGGTCTGGCTATAGAAACCCTCATCACGGAGGAGGGTTATTTCCTGGGACACTGAGGAATTCCAGTAGCTTGGGACACCCATAACAGTGTTTGGATAGTCACTGTGGCACCCCCAAAGAGAGAGGGACTGGTCTCTGAGCCACACATCACAGAGTAGAGCTAGAAACTGAGGCACAAATAACAAAGTAGACCCACTACATGGGGCACCCAGTATGGAGTAATATCAAACACTTGGGCTTCCAACACAGAAAGGTCAGTTACTACGCCACCCATCACAGAGGAAGGGATGTTACAGGGGCACACCTATTGGAGAAGGGTCAGTCACTGAAACTCCCTCATAGAAGTGGGTTAGTCACAGGGGTTCCCATGAGGGAGGACAGTTGAATCTGGGATTCCCATCCCAGAGGAGGGCCAGTCACTTGGGCTCCCATAAAAAAGGAAGGCTAGTCACTGAGACAAACTATCAGAGAAGGTTAATCACTGTTACACCCATCAGAGAAGAAAATCAATCCTGATGACTCCCATTAAAGAGCAGCATCAGTCACAGAGAAAAGACAGTTACACTAAGGTTATGCTAAGGCACTCATCACCCACCACAGTGTAGGTTATTCACTGGGATTCCCACAACCAGTGTATGGATATTCACTGAAGAAACCAACACAGAAAGGGTGAGTAACTGGGGCACCCATCATTAGGAGAGGCAGTAAATGGAACACACATTACAAATGAAAGTCACACACTGAAGCATACATCACAGAGGAGGGCCAGTCACTGAGGCACCGATCACAGAGGAGGGCCAGTTATTGTAGCACTTTTAAAGAGAACTCAGTCACTGGGGCTTTTTTTTTTTACAGAGGAGGGCCAGTAACTGGGGTAGCCATCACAAAGGAGGGAAAGTAAGTGCTATATGCATTACAGATGAATGCTAGACATTGGAGTATCTACCACAGAGTAGGCATATTAACTGAGGTATGCACCACAGAGTAGGACCAGTCACTAGAGGAACAATAACAGAGGAGGGGGAGTCACAAATGCATGCATCAGAAAGGAGGGCTAGTCACAGGGACATCCATCACAGACGAGGACTTGTACTTGTGACACCTGTCACATAGGAGGACCAGTAAATAAGCCACCAATCATGAAGGACCATTCACTCTGTCACCCATTACAGAGCAGTACCTGTCACTGGGGCACCCATCACACAGGAAGGCCAGTCATGAAGATGTCCATCACATAGGAGGGCTAGTCACTGAGTCTATCATTAATGAGGAGGCTCAGTAAGTGAGACACTCCTTACAGACGAGGGCTAGTAAATGGAGCAAATTACGAAGGATCACCAGTCACTAGGTCAACAATCACAGAGGAGGCTCAGTTACTGGGGTACACAAAATGGAGGAGAGCTAGTCTCTTGGGCACCCATTTTGGAGAAGGCTTTTTCACTAGGGCAATTATTATAGAGGAGAGCCAGTCACTGTGCATCGCATCACAGAGGAGAACCAGATAATGGGGCACCCATCACAAAGGAGGTCTAGTCACTAAAGCATCCATGATGAATGAGTGCCAGTCACAGGGCATCAATGACAGAAGAGGTTCAGTCATTGGGGCACCCACCACAGAGGAATGTCAGTCACTGGGGCACATATTATAGAGCAAGACCTGTCCCTGAAGACCCATTATAGAAGAAGGTTACTTACTGGAACACCCCTCAAAGAGGAGAGATAGTCACTGAAATAGTCATCACAGAGGAGAGACAGTCATTTGGGCTAGTTGTTGGGGCACACAATTGGAAGCAGCGTGCACATATCACTGAAGAAGCCAAGTCAATGGAGCACCTATGATGGAGAGGAACCAGTCACTGGGACACTAATCACAGAGGAGGGCCTTTCACTGGAATGTCCATTATGGAGGATGCCTAGAAACTGGGGCTCCCATAAGAGAGGAGGGCTAGACAGAGTGGCACTCGTTTTATTTTTATTTATTTATTTATTTATTTATTTATTTATTGAGTTGGAGTCTCACTTTGTCGCCCAGACTGGAGTGCAGTTGCCTCTCCCGGTCACTGCAGCCTTGACCTGCTGGGCTCCAGTGATCCTTCTGCCTTAGCCTTCCAAGTAGCTGGAATTACAGGCATGTGCTACCACGCCTGGCTGATGTTTTTATTTATTGTAGAGATGAGGTCTTGCTGCCCAGGTGGTACTCGAATCTGCAGGCTCAGGCAATCCACTCACCTCAGCCTCCCAAAGGCACGGGATTGCAGCCTGAGCCACCGAGCCCAACTAGTGGCACTTATTTTAGAGAACATCCATAATAAAAGAGGGCTAGTCATGGTGGCCCTCACCACAGAGGATGTACTCTTATTGAGGCACCAGTCAAAATGGAGGCCCAGTTAATGTGACACCATCACAGAGGAGGTCTAGTCATTGGGGCAGCCATTATATATAAATGCTAGTTGCTGAGGTACCAATCACTGGGGAGGCCCAGGCAATGTGACATTAATTATGAAAGAGGATTAGAGCAAGGCATGGGGTCACATGCTTGTGGGTCCAGTTACTTGGATGACTGAGGCAAAAGCGGGGCCTGAGTCCAGCATTTCAAGGCTGCCTTGGCCACGAGCATGCCACTGTTTTCCAGTCCAAGCAACAGAGTGAGACTCTGACTAACAAAATAGAAAAAGCATTGGTCCCCAAGTCACCCATTATTCAGAAGGTCCAGTAGGTCGGACCACCATCACAGAGGAAGGCTAGTTACTGGTGTAACCATTATGAAGGAGTGCTAGTCACTAGGGTAACAATCAGAAAACAGTCACTGGGGCAACCATCACAGAGAAGAGCCATTCTTTATTCACACCACACTCTTTTACCATTTTATTTTTATTTATTTATTTATTTATTTATTTACCTATTTATTTATTTGAGTTGGAGTCTCACTCTGTCACCCAGACTGGAGTGCAGTGGCCGCTCCCAGCCACTGCAGCCTCGACCTGCTGGGCTCCGGCGATCCTTCCTCTTCAGCCTTCCAGGTAGTCAGAATTACAGGCATGCGCTACCACGCCCGGCTGATTTTTTGATTTATTGTACAGATGAGGTCTTGTTGCCCAGACGGGTCTTGAACCCGGGGCTCAGGCAATCCACTCACCTCAGCCTCCCAAAGGCACGGGATTGCAGGCTGAGCCACCGAGCCCGGCTCCATTTTATTATTTATGTATTTATTATTTACAAGTTCAGAAGTATGTAAAACATTTCCACAAAAAAGGAGATTGCCAATTTTTATTTATTTATTTATTTATTCTTTTTTTGAGTTGGAGTCTCACTCTGTCACCCAGACTGGAGTTCAGTGACCACTCCCGGACACCGCAGCCTCGACCTGTTGGACTCTGGAGATCCTTCTGCCTCAGCCTTCCAAGTGGCCGGAATTACAGGCATGAGCTACCACGTCCGGCTGATTTTTTTGATTTATTACAGAGATAAGGTCTCGCTGCTCAGGCTGGTCTCGAACCCGTGGGCTCAGGCAATCCAGTCACCTCAGTCTCCCAGAGGTGTGGCATTACAGGCTGAGCCACCAAGCCTGGCTGAGATTGCCAATTTTATGGTAACCTGCTAACATCTTCCACATTATTTAGGTTGTTTAACTCCAGGTAAGTGATTGGCAAATGAGGTATCAATATTTATTTAAGACATCACTAGATAAAAAGAAATACACTAGCCAGATGATTCCTTCATTTGCTGTCAACGGGTGGCAGATGGATCCATCCATTTAAACAGTTTGCAGCATTTGACATGGCTATGAGTGACTTAACCAAGGTGACTCCATTGAAAAAGAAGTTCTTCCATCTTATCTCCATGTAACTGCCCTAAACATTCCAATAAACAGTATACATCTTCTTGGCAGAACTCCTGGAACTTTCCAGTCACGATCTTTGCCCAGGACATAAAGATAACTGACACTCCCTAATGGTCAAATGTTCCCATTATGTCTGCTAAACTGCTAATTTTTGGTTGCAATGTTCCTAGTTTGTAGTTTTTGCCTTTATAAACCCTTTGCTTGCGTTATTGAGGGTTGAGAGTTTATTTCTGGTATATGCCTGCTCTTGACTGCTGGAAATAAAAGAATCAATATTTGACTTTCAGTGTGTTGGCAACTCCTTACTTGTCGTGTGGCTGAAACATTTGGATGCCCCAGCGAAGTAGCCAATCTTGGGAAGCGGTCTCACTCTGGCTTTCTCAGGTTTGGTGAAGAAGTTATAGGGGATTCACCCTCTGAGATGTTCCAGGGTCCCCAAATCTCTCACTTGCCCTGGAGGTAGTTGAAACGACCACTGGCTTCTCATCACCTCAAAAATACCTGAATCCTTCTGCATTCTCCTAGTAGGTAAGAATCTGTTCTGTCTGTGACCATAATTCTATTTAGGGAGTCACGGCCTGATGAGGCTGTCCCTTGGACACTATTTATTACACCATGATGTTGGCTGAATAGAGTGTTGGTTCAGTTTCTGATTTCACTTTTGGTTTTCTCACTGGTCTGACAATAGGGATCACAGTCCAGTCGACTCTCCAGTCCCCTAGACTGTATGATAAATATTTTTTTTCTGCTGGATTTAGTGAGGACTATGGTGTGCACCTCTAGAAAGGCAGGCTCTGGACCCTCTGTGAAAATGACTGACCTTCGTTTAATGTTGGATTATCCTCCACTGGATTTCTAGACGTTCGCCTCATTCAGTCTGTCCAGAAGGTCATTATAGGGACTCATTGTCAACCTACCCAATTTCCCTATATTAACCAATGGTTGAATTTAGTACCAAACCTGTTGCCTAACATTTCCCCAGTATCCTCACTTCCACACAGTCAATCTGTACCCAAGAGGAAGAGGAGCAAGCAAGCTGACCTAGCTAGAGAACACAAATAACTTTAGAATGGTGGGTAATTAAGTACTCCAAAATCATCCTCCCAGAGCCCTTGGATGAGCTCTGGTAAGTCAACCTCATTCCATTAGCCACCTGGGAGGTACTAGATTAGCAGAAATGCTGACTCAGTACTACTACATTCAAAACTCAACAAGCCTCGCTGTCACAGTCACTGAAACCTGACTTTCTTGTGCAGAAATAAATGCAAACCAGGCACCAAATCCACCAAATTGCATGAGGGCCTGAGAACTGAGCCTCAGAGAAGCATGGAAGTGGACTTCACTGAGGTAAACCCCCCTCATGGGGTTACACATATCTACTGGTTTTGTGGACACATTTCAGGTTGGTTGGAAGATTTGCTACAAAAAAAAAAGACTTCACTGATGGTTACAAAATGCTTATTAAATGAAGTCATACCAAGTTTTGTGCTCTCTCTCTCCATTGGCTCTGATAACTTTCCTGCCTTTACTTCGCCTATAGCTCAGATGATTACCAAAGTGCTAAATATAAATTGGAAGTTACCTTGTGCCTACCAACCACAAAGCTCTGTACAGGTAGAATGCATAAATTGAAACTTAAAAACTATTTTAACTAAATTAGTAATATAAACTGCTGATAAAAAGAATGTTTTGTTTTTTTTTTTTTTTGGCTCTCCTCTGAGTTTGATGCATTCTTACAAGGCAGGGTTCACCCCATATGGTCATATGGTATCATGTTTCGAAGACCCCTTCCTTTACTACCCCAGTTAAGAGACCCTATTCTTGAAGAAATGACTAATAAGTCTGTTAAAATATCTCCAGTCTCTCCAACAGGTTCAGGCTCCAACTTCTGTGCCATTTTACCAACTCCCTCTTCCATGCCCTGTCATTCCTTCCAGACTGGTGATCTTTTATACATAAAAAATATTCCAGAAAGAGAGATTATTTTCTGCATGGAAAGGACCCGTCATCGTCATACTTACCACGCCTATAGCACTAAAGGTTGATGGAATACTGGCTTGGATACATCACTCTCACATCAAAAAGGCCAAGGACAACAGTCAACAATGGACAGCTAAACCTGTATCCAACCCTCTCAAGCTAAGACTTTCTCATTCTGGTGTTGTCTCATAGCCTATTTTCTCCCTCAGAGAGGCTCGACATTTAGTCTATTACTTCCTCCTGACTTCCTTTACATCAGGGGAGGACCTGAGCAACCAAAATTGGGCATATGGGGAGGGGCTTCTTGTGTTATGTAAAGTTGAACTAATTGACTTATTGTCCATATCAAGTACTGATAAAGGGCAAGACTACTGGGACTACCCTGTTTCCCTTACCAAAAAAAGAACTCCCTACACACCTTTACAACAAATAGACTGTTATCTTTGCCCCCAGAAGTTCCAGTGATTGGCAATGTTATCAAGTCAATCACTTCTCCTGCCCATACTCAAAATGTGTCACTATTGCTACTTACAGTGGAAGATCTAATGACACTTCCAAATCACTCTCTGGTGGGCTTTTAGCCCAGATCCAACTCAAGTACCTATATACATAAAAATGATCAATACCCTCCACTATTCTTGTGATACAGGCTCTACTTGGTGTATACAAGCTTATGTGACTGGTTCTGATCAAGGACACCTGTTCATCATCCAATGACACATGCTCTCCTACAAAGTTTTGACCAGGGCTATAGGACCATTATTGGAACTACAAGACACTTTGCTCAGTTATCACAAACCTCTGTCTCCCCGTAGATGATAGTACTACCCCAGACCCACCTATCCAATACCCAAACCAGCTTGACAGCCCCCTAGTCTTATCCCAAGTTAATGAATATACATCAACTGTTCAATGTTACTCTGCCTCAATTGGCTTCAGATTGCTGGTTTTGCTTAAAATCCAGACCTCCTTATTATGTTGATCTTGGGGTTGAGGCTCCTATTATTAGCAAAAATAGTAAGTGCCCTCCAGAGGTGATTTACATCACAATAGGAGACATAACTGGTAATGCATCTTGTGCTTTAACTTCAATCTTCAATTTGGCTGTGTCTCCTTATTCTTATATTTGCAATCTTGGACCCTAACCATGTCAGATTCCATGGCTTATATGGCTCCTACCAATACTTTGTTAGCATGCTCTATAGGACTAACAAAATGTATTAATACTAAAAAGTGAAACAATGAATCTACCTTATGTATTGCTATCCAGGTACTTCCACAGGTATAGGTTTATAGTTGCACCAAGAGAACCTTTTTGTTAAATCCACCTGGCTTTCCAGCCACTGTGGAAAACGTGCCACCCCTTTGTTGGTATCAACCTTAATAGGCCTCAGTGTGGCTTGAACTGCTGCTGTCAGCACCACAGCCTTAGTCTCTGGTGAACTAGTTGTATGCAACCTGGCTCAAGAAATAGATGCAGGACATAGGAAATCTCCAGTTTGTCATGGGTCAACTCCATGACCAGGTCACACCCTTAGCAGAAGGGTGCTCCAATATTGCAGAGGTCTAGATTTAATTTTCCTGTTTCAAGAAGAACTTTGTGTAGCACTAGGGGACTCATTCTGTTTTTATGCCAATAAATCAGGAGTCATTAAAGACACCCTCCAAAATGTTCTAGACAGAAGGCAAAAGAAAAAGATTATAGCAAATTCTGGTTTCAAACCTTGTTTTTTTGGAACCCACGGTTAACTACCTTAATAATAGGTCTGATCGACCCTCTTCTTCTCCTCCTTCTCTGTCTAATCATTGGGCCCAGTATATTAAATTGGTTAGTCCAGTTCATTAAACAATGAATTGCATCTGTAAGCTTGTGTATATAAGGACCAATTACAACCACCTTCCCATAATAGATGTCAATACTTTGACTCATGAATGACTAAATAGAGGGAATGAAATAGTGATCTAATAAAGATGACTTCATTGTATAGTAATTCTTCCATCTTGTCTCCATGTAACTGTCCTAATTGTTCCAGGAAACAGTATACCACGTTTTATTTGCAGAACTCCAGAGACATTCTAGTCTCCAACCATGTCTGGGACATAAAGATAACTGAAACTCCCTAATGATCAAAAGCTCCAATTTTGGTTGCTAACTTGTTAGCTTATGCTTGCTAATTTGCTAGGTAGCTTTGTGTCTTTTGCCTTTATAAAGTCCTTGCTTGCTTCATTCGGGGTCAAGAGTTTCTTTCTGACATGATCCTGCTCCCAAATGCCAACAATAAAAACTCAATATTTGATTCTCACTTTGTTGGCAACTGCTTACTCTCAGTACAGCTAAAACAATATAACCGACTGAATCTAAAAACACATTCTTTTCTGTCTGTCTATATATCTATGTATCTATCTATCCATCATCTATGTATTTAGAAATAAGTACAACTTTTTTTTTTTGAGTTGAAGTCTCACTCTGTCGTTCAGACTGGAGTGCAGTGGCCGCTCCCGGCCACCACAGCCTTGACCTGCTGGGCTCCGGCGATCCTTCTGCCTCAGTCTTCCAAGTAGCCGGAATTCCAGGCATGCGCTACCACTCCCGGCTAATTTTTTGATTTTTATTGTAGAGATGAGGTCTCGCCTGCCCAGGCAGGTCTTGGACCCGCGGGCTCAGGAAATAATCCCATTCCACTCATCTCAGCCTCCCAAAGGCACGGGATTACAGGCTGAACCACTGAGCCCAGCAAGTACAACTTTTAACAAGGAAAGAAGCTTGCCAGATTGCCTTTGAAGGATGCTGAAAGAAAACCTTAGATGTTTCCAGTGATATTGAAGAGAAAACACAAATGTGCATGTTTTAATATTCTTGATGTGATAAATAACGGTATGTGGTGTAATTACATATGGTAGTTTAGAAATAGAAGTATAGTGGAACACCAGGAAAATTTAAATATTTGCTCTGGAGTTCTCTTGCCAGAGAAATGCTTACTGGGCAATAAAGATATTTAGGCTTAAGGAGAAATGCGTGTGTGCAACCTACCTCTGGGTCTAATTGCAAACTGTTTTCTAATTACTACAGATAAATCTAGGTCAAAGTGAAAGAATCAGAGGAGAAATGATGATAGGCTCAAGATTCCCAAAGGATTAAAAACACATGTCCTTTAATTGTATCTTAAGCCTCAAGATTATTTCACTCCTGCAATTAATTAAGTCAAGTTCATAGTATTTAAGAGTATAGAATGCATTGTTTGATGGATTTAAATATGTGAAAGTAAAAATAAAGTTGGCAGGTCAATTTTTGTAAAATTACAGAGAGAATGTCCTTCTTCCTGTGAAAGTTACATGGAGAGATCACAGTCCCTATGCAAGCATGGTTTTTATCGTAGGGGCTAAAATATTATAATTATTTCATGGAATTCATAAAAGCACTTTTAGTAACATGCAAGTTAAAACATAACTTTTATCTTTTTGCCCCAGAGCCATGTTGCCCAGTAGTCATCAGTGCATTCATCAGAAAGTGGCAAAGTCGCCTACAAAACTACATTGATGCCAAGCTGCTGAAGGCTTACACATTATGTGTTTAACTTCACTCCAGATATGTGTTTGACAAAGCAGATATCAGGATTCTTAAAGGTATAATGAGAAAGATTTTTTTTCCTTCTGTTGCTGCTGACAGATAGCAGATGGATCCACCACAGTGTAATCAACTGAGCCTACCACATTCATATTTATTTATTTATTTATTTATCTATTTATGTATTTGGAAGTAAGCAAGACACTTTTACAGAGAAAGGAGATTGCCAAATTGCCATTGAATATAATAGAAAGAAAATCTTAGATGTTCCCAGTGACACTAAAAAGAAAATACAAAAGTGCATGTTGGAAGACACTTGGTATGATAGACAATAAAATACAATGTGATAATTTGGGTCAGCTCATGGAATAAAGTGTGGTTGGATTCCAGATGTGTCAAAAGCATTTTCCTGAGTTTTCTTGACAAAATAATGATTTGTTGAACAATAGAGATCATTAGCTTTAGTGAGAAACACCTATGTACTATCTACTTCTGGACTTAATTGAAGACTGATTCCTAATTAGCTACAGAGGCTGAATCTAGGACAAAGGTGAAGAAGTTAGAAGAAACAAAGATAGGGTCAAGGATACATGAAAGTATTAAAAACTCATGCCCTTTAACTGCGCTTAAAGTTCTACAATATTTCACTTCTGAAATCAATGTAGGCAAACCCAGAATATTTTAGGCTACACAGTTCATTGCTTCAGGAATTGTAATATGTGAAACCAAAAAAATTTGCTAGGTCAGCTTTTGTAAAAGTACAGACTTAATGTCCTTCTTTCTGTGGAAGCTATGAGGAGAGAACACAGTCCATATGGGAAACCTGATTTGTATCGTACTGGCTAGAATCTTATGATTATTGCATGATGTTCACAAAAGGAAGGACTTTTAGTACTCTGCACTTTTAAATGTAATTTTCATCATTTGTTTCAAAGTTGCCTACAAAACTATGTTGATGATAATCTACTAAATATTTCCACATTATCTGTGTAACTTTGCCCTAGGTAAGAGTTTGGCAAAGCAGATATCAGATTTTTTAAAGCATAGTGAGAAAATACTACTACTAATAATAATCAGATTTTTCTTTCAGTTGCCACTGACATGTGGCAGATGTGTCCACCTATTAAAACTTTTCAGTAGCTGGGCTTGGTGGCTCAGCCTGTAATCCCACGCCTTTGGGAGGCTGAGGTGAGTGGATTGCCCAAGCCCACGGGTTCAGAACCTACCTGGGCAGGCGAGACCTCATCTCTACAATAAAATCAAAAAATTAGCCGGGCATGATAGTGCGTGCCTGTAATTCTGACTATTTTGAAGGCTGAGGCAGAAGGAGCACTGGAGCCCAGCTGGTTGAGGCTGCGGTGACTGGGAGCAGTCACTGCACTCCAGTCTGGGCTACAGAGTGAGACTCCAACTCAAAAAAATAAAACTAAATAAATAAAACTGTTTTCAGTATAATCAACTGAGTCTCACACCACACTATACTTTTATTTATTTATCTATTTATGTTTTTTGGAAATAAGAAAACCACTTTCCTAAATATATTGGAAAATTATCTTTGGAGGAAGCTGAAAAATTTTTTAGATGTTTCCAACTACATTAAAATGAAAACACAAACGTGCATGCTAGGAGACCCTTGGCAAGATAAATAAAGAAATATGGTGTGGTTATTTGAATCATGTCATGAAACAACTCGTGGTGAGACTCCATAAATGTTGAAAACATCCTCTGGAGTTCTCTTGACAGAAGAGTGACTTACTGAGCAATAGAGATCATTAGGTTTATAGAGAAAAACACTCACATACTCCCTGGGCTTAATTGGAGACTGTTTTCTCATTGCCTCAGAGGGCTGAATCTAGGTCAAATATGAAAATCTCTGAAAATAATTAAGATAGGCTCAAAATTCTATGAAGATTTAAAAATTAATGCCCTTAAACTGCATATTAAGGCTCTAGATTATTTTCTTCCTGTAATTAACTTAGGCAAACTCACATTATTTAAGACTACATGTTGCATTTCTGGAGGGATTGAAATATGTGAAACCACAAAAAAAATTCCTAGGTCAATTTGTGCAAAAGTACAGAGATGAGGTTCTTCTTCCTATGAAAACTATGGGGAGAGAACCCAGACTCATATCAAAACACGGTGCATAGCCTAGGGGATACGGTGTACAGATTGTTCATGAAGTTTAAAAAAGGTATCACTTTGAGCATCAAGCAAAGTAAAATGTAGTTTTTTCCTCTTGTCTCAGAATCATGTTGCCAAGTGTTAATTAGTAAATTCATCAGAGTAATAAAATCGTCCACAAACCTACATAAATGCCAACCTATAAAGTATTTTTTATCTATGTAGCCTAACTCTAGGTGGGAGTTTGGCAAAACAGATATCAGGATTTTTTTAAAGCATAGCAAGAAAATAAATAAACTAACCAAGATTTTTTTCTTGATGAGCTGCTGACTGGTGACAGGTGAAACCACCAATTCAGGTTGCATCCTAACAAACAGTCTAGCACCAGACTTCTTCATTTATTTATTTATTTATCTGTTTATGTATTTGGAAATAAGTAAAATATTTTCATAAAGAAATATGATTCCCAAATTGCCTTTGAATTCATCTGAAATAAAATCTTTGATGTTCCTTGTATCATTAAAGAGAAAACAGAAATGTGTGTGTTCGAAGAAACTAGGAGTCATTTTCCATTAAGATGCTTCTCTGGGCAACAGAGACCATTAGGTTTAAAGAGAAACATCTGCATACTATCTACTTCTGTGCTTAATTGGAGACGTTTCCTCATAGGGCTGAGTCAAGGCCAGAGTTAAAATAGTCAGAAGCAACAAAGATAAGCACAGGGGTCCATGAAAAGTCACAAGTTTCTGTCCTTTTCTCTAACTCAGGTTTAAGTCTTTTGATTATTTCACTTCTAGAATTAATTTAGACAAGTCCACAGTGTTTAATAGCACACATAGCATTGTTTCAGGTGTTGAAATATGTAAAACCCTAAATAATGTTTATAGGTTGATTTTTTTTTTTCATTAATCAGTATTTTTTATTATGGTTTTGTGGGGTACAGTTAAGGGTAGGTGTACAATGACGTTTCATTCAGGCACCCTGTAGATAAGAAGTGTTTTCCCATCCCCCGACAGATATTTGCTATTGTTAATCCCATCCCCCTCCCCCCCATAGTTTCCCAGTACCATCCGTCATTTTCTCATAGTATTGCATTGGATATTCAAGGTCCATTATATGAGTGAGAACATGTGATATTCGGATTTTTGTTTTTGTGAGAGGTCACTCAGTATTATATAATAGTATAAATAAAAGATCCTTCTCTCAAAGGAACCTATAAGGAAAACAAAAACCCCTTATGAAAACGTGACTTGCATCCTAGGGAGAGAGTGTTATGCTTTTTTCATGAGGTTCACAAAGGAAGAACTTTAGCAACATGCAAGTCAAAATGTGTTTTTTATTTTTCTGTCCCAGAGACATGTATTCAAGTGGCAATCAGTGCCTTAATTGGAGAGTGAAAAGTAGCCTACACACCTATATAGATGCTCATGCACAAGAGGTTTCTGCATTTTATGTATAGCTTTACTTCAGGTAAGAGTATAGCAAAGCAGATATCAGGATTTCTTTAAAGCATAATGAGAAGAAAAATAAAATAAACTAATCAGGTCTCTCCTTCATTTGCACAAGAATCCACCCATTTAAACAGTTTGTCTTGTAACCCAATGAGTCTAACACCACACTCTTTTGTCATTTATTTACTTATTTATCTATTTAATTTTTTGGAAGTAAAACTCTTTCACAATGAAAGGAAACTGCCAAATTGCCTTTGAAGTAAGTTGAAAAAAATCTAAGATATTCCCAGTGATGTTAAAGAGTAAACACAAATGTCCATGTTGGAAGACTCTTTATGTAATACACAATGGAATGTGCTGTAATAATTATTTTCAGTTCAGAGAACAAAGCGTGGAAGGACTCCAGCATAATCAAATATCTGCTCTAGAATTTCTTTGCTAGAAGAATGTTTCACTGAGAAAATAAATATAGGACATTAGTCTTAAGAAGAAACGCCTGAATGCTACCTAGTTCAGGGATTAATTGAAGGCTGTTTTCTTATTACTTCAGAAAGCTGCATATAGGTCAGAGTTGTAAAAGTCAGAAGGAAAGAACACAAACTAAGGGTCTATAAAAAATCTAAAACTTCTGACATTTAATCTAACTGCAGTTTAAGGCTCCTGATTATTTTAATTTGGAATTAATTTAGGGAAACTCATCTTGTTTAAAAGTACACACTGCATTGTTTCAGAGATTGAAATATGTGAATCCCAAAACAATGTTGTCCTGTCAATTTTTGTTAGAGTATTAAAAAAAGGATTTTCTCCCCAAGAAAGCTATAAGGAGATAACAAAATCATATATGAAAACATGTTTATATCTTAAATGTTAGAGTGTTATGATTATTTAACTAGGTTCACAAATGAAAGAATTTTAGCAACAGTCAAATTAAAAGGTATTTTTTTCACTTCATGTCCCAGAGACGTGTTCCCCAGTGGTAATCTGTGTATTCATTGTAAAGTGGAAAAGTATCACACAAACCTCTCTTGATGCTAACATGCTAAACGTTCTGACATATTCTGTATAGCTTGACCCTTGATAAGACCTTGTTGAAGCAGATATCAAAATGTCTTTAAAGCATAACGAGAAAAAATTAAAACAAACTAACTGGATTTTTTTCTTCATTTGCTACCAACAGGTGGCAGATGGAAAAACTTATTCAAACCGTTCGTATTGTAACATATTGTGTCTAACACGACAATTGTTTTTATTTATATATTTATTAATCAACTTATGCATTTGGAAGAAAGTAAAACACTTTCAGAAAGAAAGTAAGTAGTCAAATTGCCTTTGAAGGAAGCTGAAAGCAAATATTAGATGTTTGTTTACAGTGACTTCAAAGTAAAACACAAATGTACAAGTCAGAAAAATCTTGACTAAATAAATAATGAAATGTATTGTGATACTTTATGTCATTTTAGAGAATAAATCACGATGGAGGTCCTTCAAAGTCAAAATTTTGCTTTCCTTACCAGAAAAGTGCTTCAGTGGACAACAGAGATCATTAGACTTAAGGAAAAACAACCGCTTGCTTTCTACTTCAAATTTTTAATTGAAAGGTATTAGTTCATTGCCTTAGAAGGCTAAGTGTTGATCCAAAGTGATAAAAGTCATACAAAATGAAGATTAGCTCACAGCTCAATGAGGAGTTAAAACTTGTGTCCTGGCTGGGCTCAGTGGCTCAACCTTTATCTCAGCACTTTGGGCGCTGAGGTTAGTGGATTGCCTGTACTCACAGGTTGAGGTCAGTCCAGGTAACTTGAGACCTCATGTCTACAATAAATAAAAAAGGTAGCCAGGTGTGGTAGCATGCACTTGTACAGTTCCAGCTACTTGGAAAGCAGAAGTGAAAGAAATGCTGGAGCCTAGTAGGTTGACGTGGGGATAGCCATGAGGTTGCCATTGCACTCCAGTTTGGGCGCCAGAGTGAGACTCTAACTAAAAAAATGCCTTTTAACTGCAGCCTAAGACTCTAGAGTATTTCACACCTTGAATTAACTTAAGTAAGTCCATACTATTTAAGACTACACACTGCATTGTTTCAGTGATTAAAACAAGTGAAACCACAAACAAAAGTTCCTAGGTCAATTTTTCTTAGAGTACAAGGAGATTGATCATCTTTCTATGAGTTATGAGGAGAGAACATAGTTATCTGTGGAAACATGTTTGTAGCCTAGGGACTAGAGTGTTATGACTATCTCATGGGGTTCAAAAATAAAGCATTTTTAGCAACTACCTATTTAAATGTGCTTTTTGTCTTCCTGTGCTAGAGTTTGTTACCCAGTGGTGACCAATGCATTCACCAGAGAGTGGAAAAGTAGCCTACAATCCTACATGGACTATAACCTGTTAAAGGTTTCCATATTATTCATGTAGCTTCACTTTAGGCACGAATTTTGCAAAACAGATATCAGGATCTCTTTAGAGCATAGCGAGAAAATAAAATAAAATAAAATAAAATAAGCAACCCACAGTGGGAAGATGCTTCCATCGATTCATAGAGTTTGGAGTAAAATCTACTCTGTCAAACAACACACTCTATTTTCATTTGTTTACTTATTTATTTATCTATTTATATGTTTCAAAGCCGGAGAAACACTTTCAAAATGAAAGGATATTGCCAAATTTCCTTTGAAGGAAACTAAAGAAAACCTTAGATGTTCCCATTAACGTTAAAGAGAAAACACAAATATGCAAGTTGGAAGACTGTTGGTGAAATAA
Organism: Carlito syrichta; assembly: GCF_000164805.1. NCBI lineage: Eukaryota > Metazoa > Chordata > Mammalia > Primates > Tarsiidae > Carlito > Carlito syrichta. The sequence continues at coordinate 52,804 of NW_007260575.1, read as the reverse complement.
ATAGCAGAATGTGGTAAAATATTTTGTGCCTACTTTGGGCAGAAATCATGGTGGGACTCCAGAAAATTAACAGCCTGCTCTGGGGTCCAGTTGCCATTAAGGTGCTTCACAGGGTGATAGAGATTGTTAAACTTAAGTAGATATACACCACTGTGCTACCTACTTCTGGGATGAACTGGAGACTGGTCCTTATTACCTCAGAAGGCTGAACTTAGGTCTGATTTGATAAGTCAGAATGAACAATAATAGGCTCAAGGGTCCATGAACTATCAAACACTTGTGAATTTTATCTAAATATAAAAATATGACTCTATTATTTAAATTCTTGAATTAACTTAGGCAACCACATAGCATTTAAGAATGTACAGTGCATATTTTCAGAAATGAAAATGTGAAACTCCAAACAAAATTGTTAGTTCAATTTATGTAAAAGTACACAGAGCTGTTCTTCTTACTACAGAAGCTGTGAGAAGGTTCCTCATAGCAGTGGAAATGCAGTTTTTACCCTAGGGACTAGAGTGTTATAATTTTTTCATAGAGTTCAGAGAAATAAACACTTTTAGCAGCAAGTAAGCTAAAACGTTTTTATTTTATTTTTCTGTGCCAGAGATGTGTTGCCAATTCATATCCAGTGCATGCATTGGGCAGTGGCAAAGTCACCTAAAAACCTATCTTGACTCTAACCTGCTAAATGTTTTCACATTATCTGAGTAACTACACTTTAGTTAAGAGTTTGGCAAAACAGATATCGGAATTTCTTTAAGGCATATTGATAAAATAAATAAAATAAAATTTGCTGCCTTTCAGTTGACCAATGGATTCACACACTCAACCAGTTTGCAGTGTAATCTATGAGTCAAAAACTACACTATTTTTAAATTATTTACTTATTTAGTTATGTGCTTATGTGTGTGTTTGCATTTAAGTAAAACACTTTCACAATAAATGGAGAGTACCAATATGCCTTAGAAGGAAGTTGAATAAGACCTTGGATGATCCAGTAACATTAAAGAGAAAACACAAATGTGCATGTTGGGAGAATCTTGGAATAAAAGTAATGAAATGTGGTGTATTAATTTGTGTCAGATTAGCAAACAAAGTGTGGTTGAAATAAAGCAAATTCAAAAACTTGTTTGGAGTTATCTTGCCAGAAGATTGCTTCCCAGGCAATAAAGATATTTAGGTTTCAGGAGTAATGACTGCACACTAACTACTGGACTGAAATAGAGGATTTTTACAATTTCCTTGACAGTCTATATTTAGGTCAAATGTGGAAAAGTCAGATTGAATGACGTTAGGCTCACAGTTCAATGAAGACTTAAAAACTCAAGACTTTTAACCGCAGCCTAAGACTCGAGATTATTTCACTCCTTGAATTAACATAGACAAGCCCAAAGTATTTAAGACTGCACGTTGCATTATTTTAAAGAGTTGCAGTATATGAATTCCCCCAAAATATTTGCTAGTTCAATTTTTTCTATAAGTAAAATGATAAGGTCCTTCTCCACATGGAAGCTATATGGAGATAACAAAATCCCTTATGAAAACATAAGTTGTACTATGAATATTTCATTGAGTTCACAACAATAAGCACTTTGAGCAACAAACTTAGCTGAAACTTAGTGTTTACTATTTCTTTCCCAGAGATGAGTTGTCCAGTGGTCATCAGTGCATTTATCAGAGAGTGGCAAAGTTACAAACCTATGTTAATGCTAACTTGACAAAGTCATCCATATTATCTGTGTAGCGTCAGTATAGGTAAGAGTTTGGCAAGGCAGATAGCAGGACTTATTTAAAGCATACAGCAAAAAATATATATACCGGGTTTTGCCTTCATTTCCTACCGACAGATGGCAGAAGGATCTAGCACTCTAATTGTCTGCAATATAACCTACTGAGTCAAGTAAAAGACATTTATTTATTTCAATATCTATTTGGAATACATAAAATACTTTTACAAAGAAAAGAGATTGCCAAAATTGCCTTTGAAGGTAGTTAAAACAAATCCTTATATATCCACAGTAACATAAAAAGAAACAAAAACCTGCATGTTGGCAGAATTTTGTCATTATAAATAACAGAATGTGCAGTGATAATTTGTGTCATTTCAGGGAACAAAACATGCTAGACTCCAGCAAAGTCAAAAACCTTCTCTGGAATGCCCTTGCCAGAAGATTGTTTCCTGGACAACAAAAATCATTAGGCTTAAGAGAAAGAAACCCGTGTGTGCTACCTATTTCTAGGTTTAATTGTAGATTGTTTCTTAACTACATATGGGGTGTATCTTTGTCAAATGTGTAAAGAAAGGCGAGATGGATCAAAGGCTCATGGCTTAATGAAGTTTTAAAAACTCATGCTTTTTAACTACAGTTCAAGGCTCTAGAGTTTTACACTTCTTGAATTAACTTAAGTAGCCCCATAGTATTTGAGACTACACATTGAATTATTTCAGAGATTCGGATATGTGAATCCACAAAAAAAATTGCTAGTTCAATATTTGAAAAAGTACAAAGAGAAGGTACTTCTTCATACGGAAGAAACGAGGACAGAAAACAGTTCCTTATAAAAACATGCTTTTCATCCTAGTTGTTGATCAATTGTTGTGATCATTTCATGGGTTAATAAAAAAAGATCTTCTAGCAAAAAGCAACTTAAAACTTTGTTTTTCCCTTCTGTCCCAGATACTTTTTGCACATTTATCAGAGAGTGGCAAAATTGACTACAATTCTTGGTTGATGCTTACTGGTTAATTGCTTCCAAAATTATTTGTGGAGCTTAATTCTAGGAAAGAATTTTCAAGCCTATGTTGATGCTAACCTGTTAAAGGCTTACACGCTATCTATATTGCTTCATCCTATGTACGAGCTTGGCAAAGCAGTTGTAAAAATTTATTTAAATCATAGTGAGAAAAAAAAGCTAACCGTTTTTTTCTTTATTTTCCACTGACAGGTGGCAGATGGATCCACTCATCAAACAGATTGTGTGAAATCAACTCTGTTTAAAATCACATTTTGAAAATTTATTTCTTTAAATATTTATGTATCTGGAAGTATGGAAAAAAATTAGTTTGTCAAGTTGTCATTAAAGGAATCTGAAGGAAAACCTCAGATGTTCCCAGTGACATTAAAGTGAAAACACAAAGGTGCATATTGGAAGCTTCTTGGTGTAATGCATAGCAGAATGTGATGTGATAATATGTGTCAGTTCAGGGGAAAAGCAGTTGAAACTCCAGGAAAGTAAAAAACCGTCTCTAGGTTTCCCTTGCCGGAAAAGTACTTCACTGAGCAAACGAGGTCATTAGGTTTAAGGAGAAATACCTGCAGGCAACTTATTTCTGGATTGAATTGTGACCGTTTTTTCATTACTTAAAGACTTGGAATCTAAGACAAAGATGAAAAACTCACAAGAAAGAATATTAATTCAGGAGTCAATGAAAATGTAAAAACTCGTGACCTTTACTCTAACTACAGCTTATGACTCAAGATTAATTTACTCCTGTAATTAATTTGGGCAAGCACATAGTATTTAAGACTACAAATTGTTTTGTTTAAGGTATTGAAATATTTGAAACCACAAAGAAGCTAGGTCAATTTTTGTAAACAACAAAGATAACATCTTTCTCCCTATGGAAGCTATGACTAGAAATCACAGTCCCTTATAGAAACATTGTTTGTATCCTGGGGGCTAAAGTGGTAAGATTATTTCATGGGGTTCAAGAAAGGAAGCCCTTTTAGCAATATGCAAGATAAAATGCAGATTTTCTCTTCCTGTCCCAGAGATGGGTGTCAGAGTGACTGGCTCTCCTCTGTGATGAGTGCCTCTATGACTGACCTTCCTCTGTGATAGGTATCTCAGTGATTGTGCCTCCTCTGTGATGTGTGTCCCAGTAGCTATCCTTCATCTATAATGGATACCTTAGGGTCAAGCTCTCCTCTATGCTGGGTGACCTGGTGACTGACTCCCTTCTGTGCTAGGTGTCTCAGTGACTGGTCCTATTCTGTTATGGGTACAACAGTCATAATTCCTCCTAAGTGATTGGGGCCCAAGTGACAGGCCCTCCTCCATTATTATTTCCACAGTGACTAGCCCTCCTTTGTGAAGATTGTTCCAATGGCTAGTCCTCCTCCATAATAGGTGCCCAGTAACTGGTCCTCTACTAAGTGCCACAAAACTAGCCGTTTTCTGTGTTGGGTTTACAAGTGACTAGACTGCCTCTGTGATAGATTGCTCAGTGGCTTGCTCTCCTTTGTGATGTGTGCCCCAGTGAGTAACCCTTCTCTCTGATAAAAGTCCAAGTGTCTGATCCTCCTCTGTAATTGGCACCCCAGTGACTAGTTTTACTCTGTGATCACTGGCTAAGTGCTCAAATATCCTAAATAATCTGTGCCTCAGTGACTAGCCATTCTACATTATGCGTGTCCAAATGTCTGTGCCTCCTTGGTGATTTGTGCCCTTCTTAGTGGTCAGCCATCATTATGTGTGCCGTAGTGACTAGCTGTCCCCTGTGATGGGTGTACCAGTAACTGGGTCTTCTTCATAATGGATGCATCAGTGAAAAGCTCTCCTTTTTGAAGGGTATACCAATGACTGGTCCTCCTCAGTAATAGGTGCCAGAGTGGTTAGTCCTCCTCTGTGTTGGGGATCTCAGTAACTGGGACTCCTCCATAATGACTGCCCCAGTGACTGGCTGTTCTCTTTTAAGGGTTATTCAGTGCCTGGGGCTCATCTGAGATTCATGCTCCAATGACTGGCCCTCTTCCATGCTGGATGCCCCAGTTATTAGCCCTCTTCTGTGGTGAGTGTCCCAATCACTGGGACTCTTCCATAATGGGTGCCCTATTGACTGGCCTTCCTTTGAGATGGGTGTTTCAGTAACTGTTTTCCAACATAATATGTACCCAAGTGACTGTGCCTCCTCTGTAATGGTGCCCAAATGTCTGACCTTCACGTATGATTGGTACCCCAATGACAAGATATTCTCTGTGATAGGTCTCTGGTGACGTTCCCTTCCCCATTATGGGTGCCCAAGTAACTGGGCCTCCTCTGTGATGGGTGCCACAGTAAATAATCCGTGCTGTGATTTTTGACCCAATTACTGACCTTCCACTTATGATGGGTGCCCAATGACTATACCTTCTCAGTGATGTGTGCCCCAATAAATGACCCTCCTATGATGTGTGCCCCAGTGACTGAACTTTCTCTGTGAAAAATGCTTCAGTGAGTAATCCTCATTCTAAAGAGTACTCCAGTGATAAGTTTTCTCCAGTGATAGCCCTAATGAACGTGTCTCCTATATAATGGGTGCATCAGTGAAAAGCCCTCCTTCATTATGAGTGCTTCAATGACTGTGCCTCCTTGGTGATTTGTGCCCCAGTGATGGCCTTCCTCCATAATGGGTGCCATACTGACTAGCACTCCGGTATGATGGGTGTTCCAGTAACTGAGCCTTCCCCATATTGTGTGAACCAGAGATAAGCCCTCTTTTGTGATGGCTGTCCTAGTGACTGGCCCCTTCAGTGATGGATCTCCCACTCACTGGTCCTCCATTGCTATGACTGTACCAGTGACTGGCCCTTTTTGTTATTGGGTAGCCCAGTGATTGCCCTCCCCCAATTATTGGTGCCACAGTTTCAAGCCATCTTCTGGGTTTGTCAGTGACTAGTCCTCTTTTGAGCGGTGTGTCCCCATGACGGGCCCTCCTTTGTGATGTGTGCCCAAGTTTCTGACCCTCTTCTGGGATGGGTGCCCCAGTTACTGGCCCTCTACTGTGATAGACATCCCAGTGACTGGTCCTATTCTGTGATGGATGCCACAGTGTCTTTCTCTGTTCTGTAACTGGTGTTCCAGTAACTAGACCTCCTCTGGGGTCAGGGCCCCAGTGATTGCTCTCCTCTGTGATGGGTGCTTCAGTGACGGTCCCTCCTGGTCTTTTGGTTAATAATTGACTGACTCTCCTCTGTGATCAGTGCCTCAGTGACTGTCCCTCATGATATTTTTTGTTTAATCATTGACTGGTCTTCCTCTGTGATCAGTGCATCAGTGAATTTCACTCAACTGTGATGAGTACCACAGTGACTGCCCTTCTCTGTGATGGGTGCCCCAGTGACTAACTCTCAACTGTTAGGCGTTTCTCAGGGACTGGTCTCTTCTGTAATGGTTGCCCCTATGACTTGCTTTTCTCTGTGATGGGTGTCCAAGTGACTGACTCTCCACTGTAATAGATTGCCAGTGACTGAGCCTCCTCTATAACGGGTGCCCAGTGATTGACTTCCTCTGCAATATGTCTTCCAGAAACTTTTTCTCTTCCAAAATAGTGTCCCAGTGACTAGCACTCCTCTGTATTGGGTACCACTGTGACTATAATTGTGGTACCCAATACCTCTGTGATAGTGGTATCCAATACATTTATCTCCTCTGTGATAGATGTTCCAGTGACTGAGTCTCCTCTATAATGGTTACCACTGTGTGAGCAAATCTCATCCGTGATAAGTGCCTCAGTGACATGCCCTCCTCTTTGAAAAATGCCCCTAGCGACTTTTCTGCCTCTGTAATAGGTGCTCCAGTGACTAGTTTTATTCTTTGATTGCTGCTCCTGTGACTGGGTCTCCCACATAATAGGTGTACCATTGACTAGCCTTCCTCTCTTATGGGTGCCCCAGTGAATTAGCCTCTTTATGATTGGTGCCCAGGGATTGACCTTCCTCGATAATGTTTGCACAAAAGATAAGCTCACTTCTGAGGTCTGATCCCACTTACTAAGCCTCCTCCATGAGTTCCCTGTGATCAACTTTCCTTTCTTATAGATGTCCCAGTCACTAAGTCTCCTACATAATTTGTGCCCCAGACTGGGCCTCCCCTGTGGTTGGTGCTCCAGTGACTAGCCTTCATATATATGAGTAACCCAGTGACTAGCCCTCTTCTGTGATTGGTGCCACAGGGCCAAGTCCTCCTCCATAACGGGTGCCAATGAGACTGAGCCTCCTCTGTGATTGGTACCCCAATGACTGGGTATCCTTTGTGATGAGTGCCACAGTTACTAGCCCTCCTTTATAATGGGTGGCTCAATATCAAGACTTCCTCTATTATGAGTGGCAGGTGCCCTTCTCTGAGGGGTGATGAAAAGTAACTGGGCCACCTCCATATCAGGTGCCCTAGTGATAAGCCATCTTTCTTGATGTGTGCCCCAGTCACTGGTCCTCCTCCCAGTGTATGTAAAGCCTTGGCAATTTGTTTCTCAGTGACTGCCCATTCTCCATAATTGATGCACTTGTGACTAGCCCACTTCTGTGATGGTTGTCCAAGTAAGTCTTCCTTCTCATGTGTGCCTCAGTGTCCCACCCTCCTCTTTGATGGGTGCTTCAGGGTTTATCCTTCGATGCCTCAGTCTCTTCTGTGCTCCAGACCCCAGTGATTCACTTTAATCTGTGATGGATGCCTCAGTGACAGTTCTCTGTGTTTAATTGATTAGCCCTCCATGTGGTCAGTGCCCCACTCCCTGGCTTGCCACTCTGAGAGAGACTAGTGACTAGCTCTTTTCAGTGAGAGGTCACCAGTGAATAGCCTTCTTCTCTTAAGGATGTCCTAGTTAGAGGACCTCTTTTAACAAGAGTTCTCCAGGGACTCGCCCATTTCTGTGATGTGTGACACAGAGACAGGTCCTCCTTTATGATGGGTGCCTCTGTCACTACCTGACCTCTGTTATGTGTTCCCCATTGAATGGGCTTCCTCTGAGATTGTTAACTCAGCTCCTGGGCATCCTCTGCATTGCTGCCTCAGTGACTGGCCCTCCTCATTTATGGGTGTCCCTGTGATACTGCCTCCTCTGAGATTTGTGTCCAACGACTGGACCTCCTCCATGTTGGTTGCCCCAGTGACCAGTCCTCTCCTGTGATGACTGCCTTACTTACTGGGTCACATCCATACATGGTGTCCCATAGTTTGACAAATTTTTATGGTAGGTGGCCTAGTAAGTGTGCCTCCTCTATAATGTGTTCCCAATGATGATGCCTCCCCTGTGATAGCTGCCCCAGTGGCTCTCCTGCATATATGATGGGTGTCCCAGTGACTAGACCTCCTCTGTGATGAGTATCACATTGACTGGGTCTGTTCCACAATGAGTTCCAGAGTGACTGTGACTCCCCCGTGATTGGTGCCCCACTGGCTGACCATACTCTGTTATGGGTGCCACAGTGAGTAGCCCTCTTCTATGATGGGTGACATAGTCACTGGTCCTCTTCCAATTTTGCTGCCCCAGTGATTATTCCTCCTGTGTAGTGGGCAACCCAGTTTGTAGACCTCTGCAATAATGGGTGTCCAATGAGTTATTCTCCTCTTTGATGGGAGTCCTAGTGACTAGATTGCTTCCATAGTAGGTCATCCATTGACTGGGCCTCCTCTGTGAATGGTTCTACAGTGACTGGATCTCCTCGAAATTGGCTGCCACATTGACTAGTACTTCTTCATGATGGATATTCCAGTAATCGTGTCTCCTCCATGATTGGTGTTCCAATAACTAGTCATCCTCTGTGACAGGTGCTCCAGTGACTTGTTCTCCTCTGTAATGAATGTCACAGTGACTGGTTCCCCTCTGTGATAGAAGCCCCAGTGACTAGGATTCTTCCATAATTGGTGCTCCTGGTACTGGCCATCTTCTGTGATGGGTGCGCAGGAATTGGCCGTCCTCTATCAAAAATTCCTAAGTGACTGTTCCTCCTCAGTGATCAGTGTCCCAGTGACTTGGTGGTCTCTGCCCTGGTGAATGGATTTCTTACATAATAAGTGCCCTAGTGACTATCTCTTCTTTATGATGGGAGTCTCAGTAATTGGTTCTCCTCCATATATGATGACTCAGTGTCATTCCATCTTTCATGATAGTTTTCCCATTGACTGGCCCTTTTCAGTAACAAGTACCCCAGTGATGGACCTTCCTCTGTGATGACTGTCCCAGTGAATGCTCCTCTTCCATGATGGGTGATCTAGTGACAAGTCCTCTTCTGTTATCAGTGCCATAGTGTTTAACCCTCCTCTCTGTGGGTGTCCGAGGGAACATTCCTTTTCTGTGAGGGTTGCCTCCATGACTGGCCAGTTTCTGACTGGCCAATTTCACAATTAATGACCTTTTCTGTTATAAATGCCCAAATGATTGCTCCTTCTCTGTGATGGGTGCCCCACTAACTGGTCCTTCTTTGTGATGGGAGTATCTGTGTCTGGCTGTCCTCTGTGATAGGTGCTCTAGTGACTGGCCCTTTTCTGTGATGGGTGACTCAGTGATTGTCACTCCTTTGAGTTTGCTGCTTCAATAACTGACCCTTCTTTGTGATTGGTGCTACATTGACACTCTGCTCTGCAAATTGTGCCCCAGTGAGTGACACTCAGCTGTTATGGGTAAACTAGTTACTGACTTCATCGGTTTTGCATTCTCCAGTAACTAGTCCTCCACAGTTATGGGTGTCCCAGTAAATGGCTTCCTCTGTGATGGTGCCCCAGTGACTGGCTTTCTTCTGTATTTGGTTCACCACTGACTGGTTTGCCTCTCTGATGGATGTCCCAGTGTCTGGCTTTTCCATATTTGTGTACCAATGATTACCCTTCTTCTATGAAGTTTGTCGCGGTAATTGAAGTAACCTTCTCTGATGGATGTCCTAGTAACTGAACCTCCTCCAAAATGCGTGCCACAGTGACTATACTCCCTCTATAATGGGTGCGTCAGTTTCTGGGCATTCTCTAAAATGAACGTCACAGTGAAAGGCCATCCTCAGTGGTGTGTGTCTCAGGAATGGACCTCCTCCATAATGGGTGACTCAATAGCACAGCCTTCGCTTTTATTAGTACCCCAATGACAGGTCATCCACTGTGATGAATGCCTCACTGAATAGCCCTATTCTAAAATGGGTGTTCTAGTAACTGGACCTCCTCGAAAATAGGGACCACAGTGAAGGTCCTCCTCTGTGATGAGTATCCCAGTGACTGACTCTCTTTTGTGATGTTTGTCTCAGTGACTGCCTCTCCTATCTCAAGGGTGACACAGTGAGTAGCCTTCTGCTGTAATGGGTACCCCAGTGTCTGGCCATCCTCTACTATATGCATCTCAGTGAGTGGAACTCCACTGTAATGGGTTTCCCAGTGACCAGCCCTCTATCATAGGTGTCGCAGTGAGTGTCTCTCATCTGTAATATGTGTCCCAGTGAAAGTCCGTCATTTATAATGGATGTCTTAGTGACTAACCCCCCTCTGTGATGGATGCCCCAGTGTCTGGCTCTACTCTGTGATGGGTGTCTCAATGACTGACTCTCCTCAGTTATATTTTCCCCAGTGATTTGTCCTCCTAGATAATGGGTGTCCCAGTGTTTGGGTCTCATCCATTATGTGTGCACTGGTTACTGGACTTCCTCTGTAATTGGTGCCCCACTGACTGGTGCTCATCCATAATGGCTACCCCAGTGATTAACCAGCCTCTGGACTTGGTGTTCACTTTACTAGGTTTTCTCAATAATGAGTGACTTAGTGACGAGACGTCCTTTGTTATGAGTGTCCTTGTGACTCACCCTCTTATGTGATGGGTGCCCCAGTGACAGGTCTTCCTATGTAATGTGTGTCACGCAATGGCTGGCCCTTCTTCATGATTTGTTGCCCAGTGACTGGCCCTCCTATGTGATGGGTACCACAGTGGTAAGCCCTCTTCTGTGATGCCTGCCTCTGTGACTTTCCTTCCTCTGTGAAGGTTGCCCATGTGACTGACCCAGTCTAATGAGTGCCTCAATGACTGGGCCTTAATGTGATGGCTCTGAAAATGGCAATCCCTCCTCCATAATCGATGCTACAGTGAATAGCCATCCATCTAAATGGGTGCCCCTGTGACTGGCGCTCCTTTGCGATGGGTGTCCAAGTTACTGAGTCTCCTTTTTGAAAAATTCCCTGGTGAGTGACCCTCCTCTGTGATAAGTACCACACTAACTTTGCCTCTTCTGTGATGGTTGCTCCAGGCACTGTCATTCCTCTATGATTGAAGCTCCATTGACTAAACCCCTCCTAATGACTGTTAAACAGACTGAACTTTCTGTGATGGGTTCCTCAATGACTGCCCTTGCCTGTGATATGTGCAACAGTGACTGGTTCTACTTGGTGATGAATGGCCCAGTGATCTGCTCTCCTCTTTGTTAGGTGCCCCTGTGATTGGCACCCTCATTGATGGTTTTTCCAGTGATTGACTCTCCTATTTTATGCGTGTCGGGTAAGTAGCTTTCTTCTTTGATGGGTATCCTAGTGACAGTCTCCTTTCTATAATATAGTCCCCCAGTGACTTTCACTCTTCTGTGATGGGTGACCCAGTGATTGGACCTCCTCTGTGATAGAAGCCTCAGTGACTGGCTCTCACTTTTAATCAGTACCCCAGTAAACGTTCCTCATCCGTATCGGGTACTCCAGTGACTAGCCCTCTTCCATTAGAAGTGCCCCAGTGACTTGTTCTCACCCATAATGTATGCCTCAGTTTCTGGGTTTCCAGTGTGATGATTTCTCTGCTTACTGGGCGTCTTCAATTACGAGTCCCTCATGACTAGCCTTCATTTGTGAAGGGTGTCTCCACAACTGGCCATCCTCTATGGGGGGGTGACCCAGTGACTGACCCTTCTCCATGCTTGGTGCACTGTCCTCTCTGATGGGTGCCAAGTGAAAAGTAGTCTTCTATAATGAGTATCCCAAGACTAGCCCTCCTCTGTGATGCAGGTTTTTGTGACTAGCACTTCTCTCTTATGGGGGCCACAGTGACTGGCCCTACTATGTGATGGGCACCCCAGTGACTGTTTGTCCATTGTGATAAATGCCCTAGTTAATGGTTGTCATTTGTGATGGGTGCCATGGGATTGATCTTCAGCTGTGATAATTATCCCAGTGAGCATTCTTTCTCCCTGATTGGTGCCTCAGTCACTAACCTACATCTGTGATGGGTTACCAGTGACTAGCCCTTCTCCAAAATGAGTGCCCCAGTGACAAGCCCTTCTCTGGATGGGTACTCCTGTGACTGTTCTTACTCTGTAATTGGTTCCCTAGTGACTGGGGCTCCTCCTTATTGGTGACTCTGGGACAGGACATCCTCCATTATGAGTGCCCCAGTGACTGTGTCTCCTGTATTATTGATGTCCAGTGTCTCATCTTCCTTTATGATGGTTTTCTTAGTGAACAGTCCTCCTCTGTGATGGCTGTTCTTGACCTTCTCCACAATTGGTGCCCCATTGACTGGGTTCCCTTTGTTGAAGGAAGTTCCTGTGACTGGTCCTCTTCCATAAAATGTGCCCCAGTGACTGTTTCTCCCTTTAATTGGGGCCCCAATTTGACCTTCATATATTATGGATGTCCCAGTAGCTAGCCCTCATCTGTGTTGGGGGTCACAATAATTGGACCTCCTCTATAATATGTGCCACAATAACTGGGTCTCCTCTGTGACTGGTGCCCCAATAAATGGTCATCCTCTGTGATGTGTGTCCTTGTAACTGCGCCTCCTCCAAGATAGGTGCCCCTTTGACTGTCCTTTCCCTTTAATGGCTGTCCCAATGTCTGGTCCTCCTCCATAATTGGTATGCCATGGACTGGGCCTCCACTGTGATAGGTACCCCAGTGACTGGGCAGCTGCCAAATTGAGTAACCCTATCACTGGCTTGCCTCTCTGATGTGTACACCTGTGACAGGCCCTCCACTATATGGGTGCCCAAATAACAACCTCTCCTCTTTGATAAATACCACAGTGACTGGCCTTCCTCAGTGACGAGGACCCCAGTAATTGTACCTCTTGTGTTAATTTTGATCCAGTGACTCGCCCTCCTTATGATTTGTGCTTCATTGACTGGGCTTCCTCCGTGATTGGGTCTCCAGTGGCTAGCTCTCCTCTGTTTTGCATTCCTCAGTGACTGTACCACTTCCTTGTTTGTGCCTCATTGACTGGCCATCCTCTGTGATGGTGCTTCAGTGCCTGACTATCCTCTGTAATCATTACCCACTGGTCTTCATTTATAATGGATACCCTAGTAACTAGCCCTCATCTATGATGGATACTACAGTGACTGGCCTCCTCTGTGATGAATGCCTCCTTGACTGGCCCTTAATTGTTATGGGTATTGCAGTGACTGGCCACTTCTGTGACTAGTGTATTAGTGACTCTCTCTTTGTGAGTGCCCCAGTGACTGACTATCCTCTGTGATCAGTGCTTCAGTGACTGACTCTCCTGTATTATGGGTGCACCAGTGAAAAATTTTCTTCTGTGATGGGTAACAGAGAGACTGGTCCTCCTCTGTGATGGGTTCCTCAGAGACATGTCAACCTCTATTATGTTTGCTATATTGACAGGTCTTCATTTGCCATGAGTGCCATAGTGACTAGCCCTCCTCTGTGATAGGTGCCTCAGTTACTGGGCCTCCACTGTTATGGGAGCCAAGGAAGTGACCCTTCTCTTTGATCAATGTTATGGTAATTGGCCCTGCTTATAATGAATTTCACAGTGACTAACACTTTGTTGGGATGGGTTACCAACTGACTAGCCCTTCTCTTTGACGGTTGCAACATTTACTGGGCCTCCTCCTAATTGGTGCACCAGTGACTGAACCTCGACTGTGATAGTTACCTCAGTGACAGTGCCTCCTCATACATATATGCCCAGTGACTAGGCTTTCTCTGTGATGGGCACCAAATCGACTATGACTCCTCTTTGAAGACTTCAGTTCTTGGCACTCTCTGTGATTGAAGTCCTAGTCACTGATTCCTTTCTCACTGGTGCTCTAGTGACTGGACCTCCTTTATGGTCGATGCCTCAGTGACTTGTCTATGATGCATATCTCAGTGATAGTCACTCCTTTGTGATAGGTGATCCAGTGGCTTGGTATCCTCTGTGATAGGTGTCTCAGTGGCTGGCTTTTCTTTGTAATGATTGTCCCAGTGACTGGCTCACATCTCTTATGAGTGTTAAAGTGAGTAGACTTTTCCTCTGATGAGTGCTCCAGTGAGTGGCTCTTCTTTATTATATGTGCCTCAGTGACTGGCACTCATCTGTGATGGATGCCTCAGTGAAAGGCCCTCCTCTGTGATGGGTGTCCATGGGCCATCCTCCTCTTTGATCAATGTCCCAAGACTGGTCTTCATTTGTAATTGATACCCTAGTGATTAGCCCTCCTCTTTGATAGATAATTCAGGATCTGGTTCTCCTCTGTGTTTGGTATCTCATTGAATGACTCTCCTCTATAATTGTTGTCCCAGTTACTGATTCTCCTCCATAATGTGTATCTTACTGTCTAGTCCTACTCCATTATGGGTGCCACATAATCTCAGCTTCATCTTTGATGGTTGCCCCAGTGACTGGTGCTCATCCATAATGGTTACACCAATGGCTAACCCTCCTCTGTGATTGTTGCCCCACTTACTAATCTACCTCAATAAATGATGCCCCAGTGACTAGCCCTTATTTGTGATGATTTCCCCACGATTAAGCCTACTGTGTGATGATTGCCCCACTGACTGACCCTCCTCTGTAATGAGAATCCCGGGGACTGTTTTTTCTCCATGATTGGCGTCACAGTGACTGACTCCCCTATGCGATGAGTGCCACAGTGTCATGCTGTCTTCTGTGATGGGTTATCCAGTGACTAGCCCTTCCCTATGATGTGTGCCTTTATGAGTGACCTCCTGTGATGGGCGGTGCTACAGTGACTCACCCTGTTCTGCGATGGTTTCCCCAATGACAGCCACTCCTCTGTATGGGTACTTCATTGATTGGTCCTTCTGTAATGTTTGCCCAAGTGAGTGGTCCTCATCTGTGATGATTGCTGCAGTGACAAGCTGGCCCCCAAAATTGGTGTTCCAGTGACTAAACGACCTCTGTCCTGGATGACTAGTTACTGGCCCTCTTTTTAGTTGGTGCTCCAGAGATTCATTCTCCTCTGTAATGGGTGCCTAAGTGACTGCCTTCCTCTGTAATTTGTTCCCCAGTGACTGGGCCCCCTCCACATTGGTGACCCAGTTACTGAACCTCCTCCTTGTGGATGTCTGAATTACTGTCTTTCCTCTAATATTGATACCCAGTGACTGACCTTCCTCCATAATGGTTTCCCAGTGATTAACCTTCTTCTGGGGCGGGTGTACTGTTACAGAGATTATTCTGTAATCATAGCCCCAGTGACTGGTCCTCCATTGTGATGGGAGTCTCAGTGATTGGGCCCCTACCATAATGGATGGTTCAGTAACTGGGACTTCCTTGTGACTGGTGCTGCAATTACTGGTCATCCTTTGTAACAGGTGCTCCAGTGACGAGTCCTCTTTTGTACTGTCACAGTGACGGGACCTCCACCATAACCTGTGTCCCAATGAGCAGATCCTCCTGTGATTGGTGCTCAATGGCCAGTCATCATTTGTGATGGGTACCACAGTAAGTAGCCCTCTTCTGAAATTAGTGTCCTTGAAAATGGGCCTCCCCCAAAATGGCTGTACCTGTGACTAGTCATCTTATGTGTTAGGTGTTTCAATTTCTGGGCTTCCTCCATAATGGGTGCACCATGACTGGCCTTCCACTGTGATGGTTACCCCAGTGACTGGGCCTCCTCTATAATAGGAACACCTTTGACTCAGCCTCCTCTGTGATTGGTGCCCAGTGATTACCTCCTTTCAATTGAGTGTTCTACTCACAACCCCTCCTCTTTGATGGATGTTCCAATAACTGAACCTCCTCCATAATTGGTGTCCCAATGACAAGCACTTCTCTTTAGTGAATGTGCCAGTGACGTAGGCTCTTCTGTGATGGGTACCACAGTAACTGACTCTGTGAAATTTGCCCCAGTGACTGATCCTCCAAGTGAAGGAAAACCCAGTAACTAGATTTACACTGTGATTGCTGACCCAGTGATGGGCCTCCCACATAATGGTTGTCTTAGTGATTAGCCCTTCTCCATTTCTTGTGCAACAGTGACTGTTACTTCTTGATGATTTGTGTTCCAGTGAGTGGCCCTCCTTTTTTATGAGAGATTGTGGCTACCTCTCATCTTTAATGGGTGTCTCTGTGTCTGGCTTTCTCTGCAATGGGTGCCCCAGTGATTGGCCTTCCTTTGTGATGGGTGTTCCAGTGGATAGGTCTCCTTTTTGATTGGGGCACCCGTGATTGGTTCTTCTCCCTGAGTGTTGTCTCAGTGTTCAGCCCTCTTCCACTTTGGGTACCACAAAGAGTGGTTATCCTCTGTGGTTGGTGTCTGAGTGACTACCCAGTCTCTGTTTTGTGCACCACAATGACTGGACCTCCTCTGTGATGGACTCTGAAGTGACTAACCCTCATCAATGATTGGTAAACCAGTTACTGGCCCTTATCTGTTGGGCTTTCCAGGTACTGGCCCTCTACTCTGAGGGATGACTCAGGAACTCAATCAACTCTGAGGTGTGTGCCTCACTGGTTGGCTCTCCTCTTTTATGTGCACTCCAGTGACTAGCCCTCTTCTGTGATGGCAGTCACAGGGACTACCCTTATCTCTGTGATAGTAGTCCCATTGACTACACCCACTCTGCGATGGTGCCTGAGTGACTGACCAACTTATGTAATTACTGTCCCATTGTATGGCCCTATTCTGTGATTACCATCCATTGTGTTTGGTGCATCGTTGACTGGTCCATTGTGATTACCATCCATTGTGTTTGGTGCATCGTTGACTGGTCCACCTCTGCACTCAGTGTTCCAATGACTGACTTTCCTGAGTCTCAGTGACTGTGCCTCTCTTGTGATAGGTTACCCATGACTAACCCTTCTCTGTGATGGGTATGACTCTGACTCTGACTGCTCTGTGATGGCTTCTCCAGTAACTAGCCCTCTCTGTGATCAGAGCCTCAGTGATGGAGATTTTCCAAATGGGTACCCAGTGATTGGTACCCTTCTGTGATGGGTGCTTCAATGACTGAACCTTATCTGTGATGTGTGCCCCACTGTCTCTGCTTCTTTGATAGGTGTCCCAGCGACTGGTTCTCCTCTGTGATGTTTGTCCCAGAGATTGGGTCCCCTCTTTTATGGGTACCCAAGACAAAAGATTTCTTCTGTAAAGTACATTCCAGTGACTGGCGCTCCTCTGTTTTATGTGCCTCAGTGACATGCCCTTTTTTGATGGGTGCACCATTGATGAGTCTTTCTCAGTATTGGTAGAAATGGTCTTTCCGCAGTGACTGACTCTCCTCTGTTTTGTGTGCCCAAGTGACTTACCTCTCATCTTGGATGGGCTCTGCTCTGTGATGGGCATCCCATTAACTGTTCCTCATCTGTAATAGCTGATCTAGTCACTGGAATTCCCTGTGATAAGTATCTCAGTGACCGCCCCAATTCTGTGTTTGTTGCCTCATGGATTAGAACTTTTCTGTGTGACTCTCCTGTGCAATTGGCTGAGTGACTAGCCCTCTTCTGTGATGGTTACCCCAGTGACTGGCTCTTCTCTGTGATGAATGCTCCACTAACTAGCTCTAAACCATGATGTGTACCTCAGTGACTGGCCCTCCAAAATGGGTGTGCCAGTGACTGGCCATCCTCTGCCAGGGTAGCCCCAGTGACTGGGACTCCTTCCTAATGTGTGCTCCGGTGACTAGCCCACTTCTGATGGGTGTCCCAGTGACCGGTCCTCCTCCAAAATGATGCTGCAGTGACTCCTGTGCCCTGTGACTGTCACCTTAATGATTGGCCCTCCTCTGTGATATGTGCCCTATGATTGATCTTCTTCCATAATGGGTGACCGAGTTACTGTATCTCCTTTCTGAAGGGTGACTCAGTGTCCTGTCTTCCTCTGGAAAGGTTTCCACAGTAACTGCTCCTCCTCTGAGATCGGTGTCTGAGTAAACACCCGAACTGTGTGCTCAAGTGAAAGGGCTTCTTCTGTGATGGCTTCCCAACTGACTAGCCCTCTTTCCTAATGGGTACCCTAGTCACTGGCCCTCTTTTGTACAGGTGTCCCAGTGACTGGTTTTCCTCTATATTAGGTGCCTTAGCAAATATCCCTTCTCTGTCATTGACTGGCCCTTCCTGTAATCAGTCCTTCAGTGAGTGACTCTCCTCTTTAATTGGTGACCCAGTGAATGGCCCTCATCCATGATGGGTACTCCAGTGACTGGCCTCCTCTATGATAGTGGCCCCAGTGACTGGCCTTCCAATGCTATGGATGCCATGGTAACAGGCTCTCTTCTGTGATACATGCCATAGTGACTGTCTTTCCTCTGTGGTGGGTGATACCATTACTAGCTCTATTCTGTTATGGGTGTCCCAGTGACTGTATCTTTTCTAGGATGTGCTCAACAGTGATTAACCTTCTTCTATCATAGGTGTCCCAGTGACTGGGCCTTCTTCATAATGAGTACCCAGTGACTAGCCCACATCTGTGATGGGTGACCCAGTAACAGGCACCCCCCTAAAACGGTTGCCCCAGTGACTTCCTTCCTCTCTGATGAATACCCCAGTGATTGGCTATCCTTTGTGATAGGTGCCCCAATGATTGACAATTATCCATAATTTTAGCCCTAGTTACTGCCTCTTCCCCGTATGTGTGCCTCTGTGATGACGGCCATAGAGACTGACACTCATCTGTGATGAGAACCTCACTGACTACCAAACCTCTGTTACGGGTTCCCCAGTGACTAACGCTCCTTTGTGATATATACCCAATTACCAGAGATAGGTAACTTCTCTGTGATGGGTGCCTCAGTTTCCAGGACTCCTCTATTAGATCCCTCTCCTATGATCAGTGACCCTATGATTGGTCATGCTTTTAATTGGTGCTACAGTGACAGGCCCTTATCTGTAATGGGTAGCCCAATGAACTGCCCATCTCGGGGAGAGGTGCCCCTGTGAGTGGCTCACCTCTACCATGATTGGTTCAGAGACTGTCCTTTACTTATTTTATCATGGGTGTCATGGATGGCCCAGTGTCTGTTTCTCCTCTGTTTTGGGTACCCCAGTGACTACACCCTTCTGTGATGGGTGCCCTAGTTACTGGACCTCCTCTGTGATGTCTTACACAGCAACTGGTTGTTTTCTGTGTTATCTTTCTCAGTGACTTACCCTCCTCTGATAGATGCCTCATTGGTTGTCACTCTTCTCTGTTTGGTGCCTTATTGATAGCCTCCCCGTGAATAATCTTCCAGGGCTGACTTTCCTTTGCAATCAACTATTCAGTGACTGTTCCTCATCTGTGAAAGGTGACCCAATGACTGTCCTCCTCTGTGATTAGTGCTCCAGTGACAGGTCCTCAACTTCTATGGGTTTCACAGTTTCTAACCTCCTCTGTTATGGGTTCCTCATTTGCTGGATCTTTTCTGCGATTGATTACCCCAGTTACTGGTCTCTTCTGTGACACATGACCAGTGACTGAACCTCGTCCATAATGGTTTCCCCAGAGAATTGTCTTTCTTTGTGATGGGTGTTTCACTTACTGGGCTTCCTCCATAATGGGTTCCCCTTTGACTGGCCCTCCTATGTGATAGGTTTTGTAGTGACTGGGCCTTCTCCATAGTGTGTTCCCCAGTGATTTGGCTTCCCCTTTGGTTTGTGCCCCCAAAGACTGCGCTTAATTTTTAATTTTATGATGGGTGTCATGGGTGGCCCAGTGTCTCTCCATCTTCTGTCATGGGTGCCCTAATGACTACTTCCCCTCTGTGGTAGCTGTCCCAGTGACTGGCCTTCCTCTGATTTGATGCTTCATTGTGTCTCCTCTGGGATCAGTCCACCAAGTCTAACTCGCTGTAACCAGTGATTCAGTGACTGATTATCATCTGTGATAGATGCGCCATAGACTGGCTCTCTTCTACGTTTGTTCACTAGTGATTAATCTTTTTCTATGATGATTTCTTCTTTGACTGGCCCACCTCCATAATGGGTGCACTCTTATCTACCAAGGGAGTCCCAGTGACTGGGCCTCCTCCTTAATGAATGCCCCAGTAAATAGCCCATCTCTGTGATGGAAACCCCAGTGACTTTCTCTTCTCTATATTATATACCATTGTGACTTGAACTCCTCTGAAATAAGTGACACAGAGTTCCTACTCTGTGATGACTGTCTCCAGTCCTGCCCTCCTCTGGTATTGGTGTCCTAGTTACTGGCCATCATGTATAATGTAAGCCATAGTGAATAACCCTCATCTGTGGTGGGTACCTCAGTTTCTGGCTCTCATCTGTGATGCATGTCCCGTTGATTTACTTTCCTCTGTGATCGTTGCCCTAGTGACTTTGTCTCCTCTATTATGGGTTCTCCAGTGACTGACCCACTTTGTAATTGGTGCCCCAGTGACTGCAGCTCCTTCTAAATGCTTTCCCAGGTGACTAGAGTTTCTTTCTGATGGACGTCACACTTACTTGGTCTTTTCAAAGGGGAAACGTTAATGACTGTCCCTCTTTTGTACTAGTTTTGTCCTCATGAATGTCCCTCTTGTGCGATGAGTGTCTATGGACTGTCTCTCCTGTACAATTGGTGTCCCAGTGTCTGACCCTTCTCCAAAATTGGGTATTATGTGTGTCCCAGTGACAAATCATCTTCTGTGATGAGTGTTCCAATGACTGGCCCCTCTTTTTAATGAGTGGATATGTGACTGGTTCTTCTCTGTAATAGTTGTCACAGTGACTGGACTTGTTCTCTGATGGGTGTCCCAGTGAATCTTCCACCTCTGTGATGTGTGCATTATTGACTGGTCCTCCTGTGTGATGGGTGGTTAAGTGACTGGACCTCATCTGTATTGCCTATCACAGTGGCTATCTCTCCTCTATAATTAGTGCCCCAATAGCGAGTCCACCTCACAGGAGGGTAACCAGTGATTAGTGCTCCTCTATGGAGGGTGCCCATTGATTTTCCCTCCTCCATGATGAGTGCTCCAATTACTGCTCTTCTTCTGTGATCAGTGACTCATTTACTGGACCTTCTCCATATTCATGACCAAGTGAGGTGACCTTCCCCCATTATGGGTCTCCCAGTGACTGAGTCTCATTTGTGATTGGTACCTAGTGACTGGCCCTCATTCATAATGGATTCTCCAGTTACTAGCCCTTCTCTGTGATTAATGTCACAGTTACAGGACCTCCTCCATAATGGGTTTCCCTTTGCTTTGCCCTCCATTGTAATGGGTATTCCAGTGACTGCCTCCTCCATAAAGTGTACCCCAATGACTAGGCCTTCCCATGATTGGTTCCCCAGTAACTACCCTGTATTTATGACCTGTACCCCGGTGACTAACCCTCCACTGGGATGCATGCCCCAGTTTTAGGGCCTCCTCCCTAATGGATGTCCCAGCTACAGGACTTTCAATGTGATGTGTGTCATAGTGACTGGGGCACTTCCATAATAGGTGTTCCATTGACTGAGTCTGCTCTTTGATTGATGCTTCAGTTACTGATCCTCCTCCAAAATTTGTGCCCCAATGTCAAGCCTCTTCTGTGATGGGTGTGTTGTAACTGAGCCTCCTCCATAGTTGGTGTCCAAGTGATTGTCCACCTCTGGTATTGGTGCCCCAATAACTGGGTTTCCTCCTTAATTGGTACCACAACGACAAGTCCTTCTCCATTATGGGTGCTCACCAACTGGGCCATCTCTGTGAGTGGTTCCAGAGTGACTGGCAACCTCTGGATTTGTTGCCCTAGTGGCTGACTCTCCTTTGTGATGAATGCTCCACTTTCTGGGCCTCCTCAATAATGAATGCCTCAGTGGCTAACCATCCTTTGTGCTGAATGTCCCTGTGAATGACATTCTGTGTGATGGATGCCCCTGTGACTGAAACTATTTGTAATGGGTGTCCCAGTGTCTTGCACTTTTCCATGATCGGGGCCTGTTATGGGCCTTCCTCTG
>NW_007260575.1:29235-30963 GCF_000164805.1 Carlito syrichta | reverse complement strand
GTGATGAGAACCTCACTGACTACCAAACCTCTGTTACGGGTTCCCCAGTGACTAACGCTCCTTTGTGATATATACCCAATTACCAGAGATAGGTAACTTCTCTGTGAGGGGTGCCTCAGTTTTCAGGACTCCTCTATTAGATCCCTCTCCTATGATCAGTGACCCTATGATTGGTCATGCTTTTAATTGGTGCTACAGTGACAGGCCCTTATCTGTAATGGGTAGCCCAATGAACTGCCCTTCTCGGGGAGGGGTGCCCCTGTGAGTGTCTCACCTCTACCATGATTGGTTCAGAGACTGTCCTTTACTTATTTTATGATGGGTGTCATGGATGGCCCAGTGTCTGTTTCTCCTCTGTTTTGGGCCCCCTCCTTAATGAATGCCCCAGTAAATAGCCCACCTCTCTGATGGAAACACCAGTGACTTTCTCTTCACTATATTATATACCATTGTGACTTGAACTCCTCTAAAATAAGCGACACAGAGTCCCTACTCTGTGATGGTGTCCCACAATCCTGCCCTCCTCTGTTATTGGTGTCCTAGTTACTGACCATCATCCATAATGTAAGCCATAGTGAATAACCCTCATCTGTGGTGGGTACCTCAGTTTCTGGCTCTCATCTGTGATGTGTGTCCTGCTGATTTACTTTCCTCTGTGATCGTTGCCCTAGTGACTTTGTCTCCTCCATTATGGGTTCTCCAGTGACTGACCCTCTTTTGTCATTGGTGCCCAGTGACTGCAGCTCCTTCTAAGTGCTTTCCCAGGTGATTAGCCTTTCTCTGTGATGCACGTCACACTTACCTGGTCTTTTCAAAGGGGGAACTTTCATGACTATCCCTTTTTTGTACTAGTTTTGTCCTCATAAATGTCCCTCTTGTGCGATGAGTGCCCCATGGACTGTCTCTCTTGTACAATTAGTGTCCCAGTGTCTGGTACTTCTAAAAAATTGGGTATTATGTGTGTCCCAGTGACAAATTATCTTCTGTGATGAGTGTTCCAGTGACTAGCCCCTTTTTAATGTGTGGATATGTGACTGGTTCTTCTCTGTAATAGTTGTCACAGTGACTGGACTTGCTCTCTGGTGGGTGTCCCAGTGAATCTTCCACCTCTGTGATGTGTACATTATTTACGTTTCTCCTGTGTGATGGGTGGTTAAGTGACTGGACCTCATCTGTATTGCCTATCACAGTGACTATCTCTCCTCTATAATTAGTGCCCCAATGGCGAGTTCACCTCACAGGAGAGTAACCAGTGATTAGTGCTCCTCTATGGAGGGTGTCCATTGATTTTCCCTCCTCCATGATGAGTGCTCCAATTACTGGTCTTCTTCTGTGATCAGTGACCCATTTACTGGGCCTTCTCCATATTCATGACCAAGTGAGGTGACCTTCCCCCATTACGGGTCTCCCAGTGACTGAGTTTCTTTTGTGATTGGTACCTAGTGACTGGCCCTCATTCATAATGGATTCTCCAGTTTCTAGCCCTTCTCTGTGATTAATGTCACAGTTACAGGACCTCCTCCATAATGGGTTTCCCTTTGCTTTGCCCTCCATTGTAATGGGTATTCCAGTGACTGCCTCCTCCATAAGGTGTATCCCAATGACTAGGCCTTCCCATGATTGGTTCCCCAGTAACTGCCCTTTATTTATGACCTGTACCCTGGTGATTAACCCTCCACTGGGATGCATGCCCCAGTTTTAGGGCCTCCTCCCTAATGGATGTCCCAG
>NW_007260575.1:23843-29215 GCF_000164805.1 Carlito syrichta | reverse complement strand
ACTCTCCTTTGTGATGAATGCTCCACTTTCTGGGCCTCCTCAATAATGAATGCCTCAGTGGCTAACCATCCTTTGTGCTGAATGTCCCTGTGAATGACATTCTGTGTGATGGATGCCCCTGTGACTGACACTATTTGTTATGGGTGTCCCAGTGTCTTGCACTTTTCCATGATCGGGGCCTGTTATGGGCCTTCCTCTGTTATTAGTGATTGGACCTCCTCTATTGTTGGTGCACCAGTGACAGTCAATCTTCTGAGTTGAATGTCCAGTGACTGCTTCTCCTCTGTGATTGTTGCACCATTCACAGGTCTTCCTTTGTCACTGGTTCCCCAATGACTGGGTCTCCAAAATGAGTTCCCTGGTGACAAGTCCTCCTGCATTATGGGTGCTCCAGTAACTTGCCCTCCTCTGTTATGAATGCTCCACTGACTAGCACTTATTTGTGTTGGGTGTATCAATGATTAGCCTTTCTTTGTGAGTGGTGACCTTGTGACTGTCCCTCTTCTGTGGTGGTTGTCTCAATGACTGGCATTCCTCCGTAATGGGTTTCCAATGACAACACCTTATCATTGATAAATGCCCCAGTCACTTATCCATCACTGTGATATGTGCCCCTGTGGCTAGTGTTTCTCTGTAATAGCTGCCATTGTGATTGGGTCTACTACAAAATGGGTGCTTCAGTGACTAGTCATTCAACATTATGTGTGCTTCTGTGTTTGCATGCCCTGAGTTACTTGTTTCACAGTGAGTGTCCTTCCTCCATAATTGGGCTTCTAGTGACTTGCCCCCCTCTATGATAGGGTCCCAGTAACTAGGTCTCCTTCATAATAAGTGGCCCAGTGATAAGTCCTCCTTTGTGATGAGTGTACCCGTTATAGACCTTCCTGAATGATGGGGGCCCAGGGATTTCCTTCCTCTTGATGATCCAGTAATGATCCCTCTTTCATAATGGGTGCTGAATGAATGACACACATGTGCTATCGATGTCAGGGTGAGAAGCCCCCTTTGTGTATCTCAGTGATTAGTCCTCTGTGAGGGTTAACCCAATGATCGGCTCTTCTCAGTTATGGATTCCCCAGTGATTACCCAACCCTGTGATGATTGCCTTAGTGATTGGCCCTCTTCAGTGAGGGGTGCCCCAGTGATTGTCTCTCTTCTCTAGAGGGTGTTTCAGTGATGGGCTCTCCTCTGTGTTAGGTGACTCACTGACTGGACCTCATCTCTGATCATTGCCCCTGTGACAGGACCTCATCAGTGATGGATATCCCAGTGACTGTCCTCCTTTGTAAAAGGCATTCCAATGTCTGGTCCTCCGCTATTATGGGTGTCCTATTGACTAACCCTGTCTGTGATGGGTGTCCCAGTGACTATGTCTTTTTGTGATAGATGCACAAATAACTGTGCCTCCTCTATAATAAGTGCCCCAGTGATTGCCCTCCTCTGTGTTGGGTGTATCAGTAATTGGGCCACTTCAATAATTGGTGTTCTAGTGACTAGTACTCTTCTGTGATTGGTGACCCAGTGACTGGCCCACCTTTTTTTTATTACAACAGTGATAATCTCTCCTCTATGTGCATTTAGTCTTTACTAACCCTCATCTGTGATGGATGCCGCATGACTTTCCCATCTCTGTGATGAGAGTCCCAGTGATTTGTCTTTCTCTGTGATTAGTGCATCAGAGACTCTCCTTTGTGATTGGTGCTCCAGTGACTGTAACCTCTAAATAATGGGTGCCCCATTATAGTTCTTCTCCATTATGGGTGACCCAGTAACTGGTCATCCTCTGTGTTGGTCCCCCAGTGACTGATCCTTCATTATAATGGTTGCCCCAGTGACTAACCCGTCTTTGTGATGGATCCCTCAATGTCTGGCCCTCCTCCATAATGGGTGCTCACGGGACTGGCCCTCCTCTGTTATTTGTGTGATAGTTATTAGTGCTTCTCTGTATTAGGTGTATCAGTGACTAGCTCTCCACTGTGAAGTGTGACCTCACATCTTGCCTGCCTCTGTGATGGGAGTATCAGTGACTGGCTCTTCTTTTTGATGGGTTTCCCACTGACTGGTTCTTCTCTGTGATGAGAGCTCCACTGACTGATCCTCTTCTGTGATGGATGTCCCAGTGATTGGTCCATTTCTGTGATGGGTACCCAGTGACTACACCTCCTTTCTGACGGGTACCCCAGTGACTTCCTTTCTGTTATGGATCCCACAATGTATAGCCCTTCTCTGTATTTGGTGTATCAGTGACTTGCCATACTCTGTGTGTATTGCCTTCATGACTGGCCACTTGTCTGTGATGCATGTCACAGTAACTAGCTCTCCTTTCTGAAAATTGTCACAGTGAGTGATGCTTATCTCTGATTAGTATGCCAGTGACTAGTTTCCTCTGTAATAGCTGTCCCAAGACTGGGTTTCCTACAAAATAGGTGTCACAAACTGTCCACTATGGTTGCCACAGTCACTGTGCCCCCTTGGTTATTTATGGCCCATGACTGACCTACTCTATAATGAGTGCCCTGGGGTCTAGCTCTCCTCTTTAACAAGTGTCCCAGTAACTCCATAAAGGGTGCCCCAGTGTCAAGCACTTTATTGTAATGTGTGTCCCAGTGATTGGGCTTCTCCAATGATTGATGAGCCAGTGACTGGCCTTCTTCTGTGATGGCTGTTGCAGTTACTGGCCCTATTTGTGATGGGTGTTCAGTGACTACACGTTTTCTGTGATAGATGCCCCAGTTAATGATGCTCCTCTGTGATTAGTGCCCCAGAAACTAGGTTTCCTCAGTGATCACTTAACCAGAAGTGGATTTCCTACTAATAGGTGCCTCAATGACTAGTCTTCCTCAATTATTGGTGCCACAGTCATTGTGTCTCTTTGGTTAATTGTGCCCCAGTTATTCACCCTCTTTCTTAATAGAAGCCCCAGTGATTGGTCCTCCTCTTTGAAGGGTTTCCCATTGATTGGGTCTCCTCCACAATAGGTGCTACACTAATTGGGTCTCCTCTGTTATTCAGGCCCCAGTGTTGGTCCTCCTCCAAATTACCAGTCATAGTAAATAGTCCTCTTGTATGATATGTGTTCCAGTAACTTAGCCTTTTCCATATTTTATGTTCCAGGGATGAGCCCTTCTTCATGATGTGTCCCTAGTGACTAGGCCTCCAGTGATTGGCTTTCCTCCACAGTGGTTGCCCCAGTGATTATGTTTCCTCTCTGATTTGTGTGCCATTTACTGAGTCTCTTCCATAATTGGTGCCCTAGTGAATGACCCTCTTTTTTGAGGGATGGCCCAGTAACTGGACCTCCTCCTTAATATGTGTTGCAGTGACTATGCCTGTTCTGTGATAGGTGCCCCAGTTACTGGCCTTCATATATGACAAGTGCTCTGGTGTCTAGCCCTCTTTAGTAATGGAATTCTCCAAGATTGGAACATTTCCATTTTAGGTGACACAGTGACAGGACCATCCTCCATACTGGAACTGAATGAGTGGTTATCCTTGAAGCTGAGTGCCCAAGTGACTATATATTTTCAGTGATTTTTTCCTTGTAAATGGCCCTCCCCCATAATTAGTGTTCCAGTGACTAGTTCTCCTCTGTGGTGGGTGCTACATTCTCAGGGCCTACTCTATAATCTGTTTTCTATTGACTGGGCATCCTTTGTGATAGGTGCCCCAATGACTGGCGCTTCTCTGAATTGAATGCCACATTGAAAAGTCCTCTTCTGTTATGTTAGCCACAGTGACTGTCTCTCCTTTGTGATGGATGTCTCAGTGACTGCCTCTGCACTGTGATCAATTTCTCAGTTACTGGACCTCTTCTATAATCGGTGCACTAGTGACTAGACCTACTCTGTGTGGGTTGCCCCTGACTGGCTGCCACTGCAATGGTTGCTTCAGTGACTGGCCCTCCTCTGAGATGTTTGCTTATTGACTAACTCTCTACTGTGATGGTTTTCCATTGCCTGAATTTCCTCTCTGATAGGTGTCTCATTGACTCTCCCTGTTCTGTTTTTGTTTCCTCATTGACTGATCATCCATTGTGATCAGTGCTCCTGTGACTGGATCTTCTCTGGTGACGTATTGACTGACTCATCTGTAATGGGTAGCTTAGTGGCTGGCCTGATGTGTGAGTGCCCGTGCTACTAGCCATTCACTATTATGGGTGCCCCAGTGACTAGGCTTCTTATGTGATGTGTTCAAATGATTATCCCTCCTTTTTTAAAATTTTTATTATAGATATGTGGGGTACAAATCAGGGCTAGGTATATAAACATTGATCATGTAGATACGCTTGTTGATGAAGTGTGCTCCTCCCTCCCTTAGCAGTTTCCCTCACCTGCCAATACCACTCCCCTTGCTCTGACAGTTGAGAGTACTACCAATCGCTTTCTTATAGCATTATAATTTTTCAAGGTCCACTTATTAGTGAGAACATATGGAACTCTCTTCTTTGTTTCTGTGACAAATCACTGCATATGGTTGACTCCTAATCCATCCAAGTAGCTGCAAAGTCCATATATGTTTCCTTCTTTATGGCAGCATAATATTCTATTGTGTATATGTACCACATTTTTTAAATCCAGTCCAGCTTCGATGGGCAACATAGTTGGTTCCATGCTTTTGCTATTGTGAAAGAGCAGCAACAAACATAAATGTGCAGATATCTTTTTGGTAGAATAATTTGAGTTCCTCCAGGTATATTCCCAATAGAGGAATTGCTAGGTCATATGAAAGATTCATTTCTAGTTCTTTTAGAAATAGCCACACTGTCTTCCAAAGAGGTTGTTCTTGTTTGCATTCCCACCAGCAGTGTAGAAGCGTTCCTTTTTCTCCACATTCTCACCAGTATCTGTTGTTGCTTGTTTTATTAACGATGGCCATTCTAATAGGGGTTAGGTGGTATCTCAATATGCTTTTGATTTGCATTTATCTGATGATGAGTGAGACTCAGCACTTTTTTATGTGTCTGTTGGCTGCCCGTATCTTTTTTTTGAGAAGTGTATATTCATGTATTTTGCCTACATTTTAAAGGGGATTAGTCCTCCTTTAATGGATCGCCCAATGAATGATGCTTCTTTGTGTTTGGTTCTTCAGTGACTGACCACCTTCTGTGATAAGTAACTCAATGACTGGGTCTCCTCTGTGATGAGTGACCAGGTGAAATTCCCTCCTCTGAGATGCGTGCCTCAGTTACTGAGCCTCAGTTTAATGGGTGCACCAGTGACTGTCCCCTTGGTGATATGCGCCCAAGTGACTCGTCCTCTTCCATGATTGGTGTCCTAGAGCACCATTCTGTGATGGTTGTTTAAGTAACTGATCCTTTTCCATTATGATTGCCACAGTGACAAGCCCTCCTTTGTGATATCTGTCACAGTTAC
>NW_007260575.1:14943-23600 GCF_000164805.1 Carlito syrichta | reverse complement strand
ATGCCCCAATGACTGTACTTTCTTCTTATCAGTGCCACAATGACAAAATCTCCATTTTGTGGGTGTCTCAGTGAGTAGCCTTTGTGAAAGATGCCCCCATGACTGGCCCTTTTCTGTGATAGGTTCCTCAGTGAATGATCTTCTGTCTTATTGGTGCCCTGGTGACTGCCCCATTTCTGTGATGGTGTCCCAGTGGTTGACCCTATTCTGTGATAGGCATCCCAGTAACTGACTTCCTTTGTGATTGTTGCCTCAATGACTGATTCTGCTCTGTGATTCGTGCTCCAGTCATTGAGCCTATTCTGTGATTGTGGCCCCTGTGACTTGTTCTCCTCTGTGTATGTTTCAGTGACTGTCCCATCTTGGTTTTCAGTGCCACATTAACTTGCCTTCCTCTGTGATCCAGTAAATGACTCTCCTTTTAATTGGTGCCCTAGAGACACGATCTCATTTGTAATGGGTATCCCAGTGACTGGTCTCCTTTGCTATTGATGCCCCAGCGTCTTCCAATCCAACGTTTTATGTGTCCCAGTGATAGAATTCCTCTGTAATGGGTACCCAGTTCTAGACTCCTCTGTGATGGTGCCTCAGTGATTGTCATTTCTCCTTAATCGCTCCCCCAGTTACTGGCTCTCCTCTGTGATTGATGAGCCAGTGATTGGCCATTCTTCTAATTGGTGTTCCAGTGTCTGACCCTTCTGTCTGATAGGTTTTTACAAGATGGTTTTTCCTTTGTGGTGGTTGCACAAGTGACTAGCTCTCCTCTGTGACATGTACCGGTTACTGAATCTTTTTTTTTTTGATGGGTGTCTGGGTGACTGACTCTCCTCTGTGATTGATGCCCAAGTTACAGGGTCTCCCCTGTGACTGGCCTTCATATATGATGGATGCTCCAGTGAATAGCTCTCCTTTGTGATGGGTGTCATAGTGTCTGTGCCTTTTCCATGTTGGGGGTCCCAGTGACTTTGTTTCCTCTGTGAATGGTACCAAAATGAATGTTCTGCGATGAGCACCTCAGTGATAAGTTCTTTTCTGTGATAGTCATCCTAGTAACTGGCTTCCTCCATAATGATTGCTCCAGAGACGGTCTCTCCTCTTTGATAGATGCCCCAGTTACTTGGGCTACTTTAGAATCGATTCCCAGTGAATGCTCCTCCTATATTAGTGCCCCAGGGACTGGTCTTCCTCAGTAAATATTGCCCCAGACTCTGATGGTCTTCTTTGCTTGGTACAGGAATGATTTTACCTACTTTGAAATGTTTATCCCAGTTATTGGACTACTTCTGTGACTGGAGCCCCAGTGACTGAGAAACTCCTAATGGGTGCCTCAGCGACTGGTCCTCATCTATAACATGTGCCATGGGTGAATTGCACTCATCTGTTGCTGGTTTTCAAGTGAATGGTCTTCAAATGTGATGGCAGATTTAGTGTCTGACTGTCATCTAATGGATGTCCCAGTGACTGGGCCGCCTCTGTAACTGGTGTCCAAGGGACTAGCATTCCTTAATAATGGTTGCACCATTGACTCACACTTCTCTGTGATGAATGTCCCAGTTACTGGACTTTCACTGTAATGGATTTCACAGAGAATATTCTTCCTTTTGGATTGATTATCCCCATTACTGATCATTCTATGTGATGGGTTTTGCAGTGTCTGGCCCTTCTCTGTAATGGGAGTCACAGTGACTGGCCCCTCTCCATGATTGGTGTCCAAGTGACTGGTCCTACTCTGTGATTGGGTACCATTGTGATAAACTCCTTTTTGTGATTGGTGTCCCAGTGACTAACCTTTTTCTGTGTTGCCTGTCTTTTTAATTGATCCTTCTCTGTGATGCTTGTCAGAGTGACTGGCCCTGTTTTGTGATGAATGCCTTAGTGACTGACCCTCTTGTATTATGGGTGCCCCATTAGCTGGCCCTCATCTGTGATGGCCGTCCCAGTGAACAGTTGTCCTCTAAAATTGGTGCCCCATTGACTAGCCCACCTCTTTGAGGTATGACTAGTACTGACCCTTCTTCAAAATGGGTACACAAGTGACATGCCCTCCTTTGTGATTGGTGCTGAGTGAATGACCTTTCTCTGTGATTAGTATCCTAGTTTCTTGGCCTTCTCCCTACCTGTGCCCTAGTAAGTGGCCCTCTTCCATTATGGGTGCCCCAGGGACTAGCCCTTCTGTGTGAATAGCATTCCACTTACTAGGTCTCCTCCATAAAAATCTTCTTTTATGATGAGTATCAGAGCGAGTGATCTTGCTCCATAATATTTGTCCCTGTGACTAGGCCTCCACTATAATTTTTGCCCCAGTAACCGACCTTCATATATGATTAATACTAAGTGACTAAACTCCTCTGTGATGAGTGTCACAGGGATTGGTCCTCCTCTATAATTCATTCCCCAGTCACTGGGACTCATCATTGATTTGTGGTCCTAATGACTATTCATCCTCTGTGATGGGTACGACAGTGACTAATCTGCTTCTTTGATTGATGTCCTAGTAACTGGGCCTCCTCTAAATGGGAGGCTCAAGTGACTAGCACTGCTCTGCGATGGCTGCCCTGGTTATGGCCCTACTCTATAATTATTGTCCTAATGCCTGAAAATCTTGTGATTGGTGTCCCAGTGACTGGGCCTTCTCCAAATTGGGTGCCACAATTACTATCTCTCCTCTGTGAGGAGGGTTCCAGTAACTGGGTCACATGCTTATTTGGTGCCCCAGTGAATTTCTCTATTCTGTGATGGGTCCCCAGTGACTGGCTTTCCTCTGTAAAGGATGCCACAATGAGTGACTTTCTTCTGTGGTCATTGCCCAGCGACTGGGCCTGCTCTGCAAAGGGTGTCCCAGGGAAGGTCCCTTTTCAGTGAAAAATGCCCTAGGGATTGATTCTCCTCTTTATGGGTACAACACTGATTTTTACCTCCTCTGTAATCACTTCCCCAGTTATTGGTCCTCCTCTGTAATCACAGACCTATTGACTGAATCACTCCTGATTGTTGCCCTAGTGATTTTCCAGCCTCTGGGACTCCTTTATGATTGGTCCCCCACTGAGTGTTGCTTCTGCATAATTGGTGTTCCAATGACAAGCCTTTCTTTGCTGTGGTGTCCCACATTCTGGGCCTTATCCATAATGGATGCCATAATGACTTGCCGTCCATAGTGATGGATGTTCCTATGACTGACCCTCTTGTGTCATGTGTGCCCCAATGATTGCCCATTCACTGTAATGGAAGCCCCAGTGATTGACCTTTCTCCGTGATCAGTGACCCACTTACTGGCTTTCCTCTGTCATTTGTACCACAGTGAAAATCCTCTTCTGTAATGGGTGCCCTATTGACCGTTCATCTGTGGTCCATGCTTTGTTACTGATTATTCTCTCTGAAAGGGGCCACAGTGATTGGCACTATCCTCTTGTTAATTCTCTCAAAGAACCAGCTTTAGTTTTGTTGAATAGTATTTTTGTCTCCTATGTCTGGTATTTCGACTGTTATTTTGGTAATCTGGATTATTCTGTTAAATTTAAAGAGGCTTTGGGCACTCTTCTCTTTCCATCTCCCTTAGGTGATATATTAGGTTGTCAGTGTGTGTTGATTAGTTGTTTTTTGGAATTTTGCTGTTTAGTGTCCATATCTTTGTGGGAAATGGGAAAATTTTGTTGGCGTTATTATTTATTTTTATTCCACTGTGGTCTGAGAAGGAACATGGCAATATTTCAACCTAATAACATTTGTTTATGCTTGATTTATGGCCTAGGATGTGATCAATCTCGGATTATATTCCATGTGGTGATGAGTAGAATGTATATTCTGTGGTTGTTGGATGGAACATTTTCTAGGTACCAATTAAGTCCATTTGGTCGTGTGTTAAGTTTAGGTTCTGGTTTTCCTTACCATTTTTTTTTTGCCTCAATGAACTATCTAGGACTTTTAATGGGGTATTCAAGTACACTGCTATAATGTTGGAGTCAGATTTTTAAAGTTTACTTAATAGTTTCTTTGTAAATGCTAGTGCTCCTGTTTTGGGTGCATATATGTTTATAATGGATACTTCTTGCTGATGGATTGAACATTTTACCATTATGTAGTGTCTGTTCGTATCTTTTAAAATTTTTCATAGCTTAAAGTTGCTTTTCTGTTATTAACATTGCAGATACTGCCTTCTTTTGTGATCCATTTCCCTGGGAACACGTTATTCATCCTTTAACTCTGAGTTTGTGTGAGTCCCTTGTGGCGAGATGAGTTTCCCGGATGTAGCAAATAATTGGTTCTTGGTTTGTTCATAGTTTATTATTCAGCTTACTATACTATGTCTTTTCAGTGGTGCATTTAGTTCATTCACATTTAAGAGTATGACTGAAATGTGATTGTTTGTATCTGTGATGAGGTTCCTATGAAGTTCTTTTCTTTGTGTGCTTGTTTTCTTTTAGATTTGGTGATGAAGTATGAGTGTGTTTTCAAGTTTGTAGTTGGAATGTATTCTCTGGTGATTCTGTGCTCTGCTC
This sequence comes from Carlito syrichta, assembly GCF_000164805.1. Classification (NCBI taxonomy): domain Eukaryota; kingdom Metazoa; phylum Chordata; class Mammalia; order Primates; family Tarsiidae; genus Carlito; species Carlito syrichta. The sequence goes on along the minus strand of NW_007260575.1, from coordinate 19,104 downwards.
TTCACTTGGAAACTGTGTGGTCATTCTGTTTTCTCTTTCTACTGTGCTTAATATCTTTTTAAGGCTGTCCTGTAAAGTTGGTCAGGAAGGAGCATAATCTTTTAAGAATTGGAGGTCTGCAGCCAGGCTCAGTGGCTCAGCCTGCAATCCCATGCCTTTGGGAGGCTGAGGTGAGTGGATTGCCTGAGCCCTCAGGTTTGAGACCCGTCTGGGCATCAAGAGCTCATCTCTACAATAAATAAAAAAAATCAGCCGGACATGGTAGCTCATGCCTGTAATTCCAGTACTTGGAAGTCTGAGGCTGAAGGATCACTGGAGCCCAGCAGGTCGAGGCTGCGGTGGCTGGGAGCGGCCACTGCACTCCAGTCTGGACGATAGAGTGAGACTCCAACTCAAAAAAAAAAAAAAAGAATTGGAGGTCTGGGAAGTATTTTAACTCTCCATCACTGAAGAAAATGATCTTGGCTGGGTAGGAAATTCTTTGCTGAAATCTTTGATGTCTCTGAATATTGGACTCCAGTTCCTTCTTGCTTGTAGTTTTCTGCTGAGAGGTCTGGTGCTATTATTATTGGCATTCTGTAGTAAATAGTCTGACTTTTCTCTCTTGCTGTCTTTAGAAGTTTTTCTTTTGTGCCTACTTTGTGTATAGGATTTACTATGTGTCTAGTGACTGGTCTCATTTAATGTCTTGGGTTTCTCTCTAGGTCTTGTGTTTTACTGTTGACATCTCTGGTGAGATGGAGAAAGTTTTCTTGGATACCTCCTGGAATACTTTCTCCATGTGTTCTTAGTTTCCATTTCTTCTTCTGGATGCCATTTTTCATTTTAATCTTTATATAATCGCACATCACTTGTAGGACTTGTTCTTTCTTTTTTCTCTTTTTTCCATTCTCTTTTTTAAAGATATTTTTTATTTTAAAATTGTGGGGTACAGTTAAGGATTAGGTATACGAATATGCATCATTCAGGCACCCTTGTTGATAAGGGGTGTCTCCCCATACCCAGACAGATATTGACTACTGTTGTTTCCACCTCCCTTCCCTTCCCTAACCCCCCATAGTTTCCCACCACTGTCACTCTTTTTCTTATAGTATTATGATAGATGTCCAAGGTCCAGTATATGAGTGAGAACATGTGATACGCAAATCTTTGTTTCTGTGAGAGATCACTCAGTATTATAGACACTAGTTCCATCCACGTTGCTGCAAAATTCATGATTTTCTTCTTTTTATGGCTGTGTAGTATTCCATTATGTATATGTACCACAATTTTTTAAATCCAGACCTCTTTTGATGGACAGGGTTCCAGGTTCTTGCTATTGTGAACAATGCTGTAATAAACATACCTGTGCAGTTATCTTTTAGATAGAGTGATTTGAGTCCTTCAGGGTATATTCCTAGTAGGGGGATTACAGGGTCATGTGTGAGGTCGATATTTAGAGCCTTTAGGTATCACAGCACCACTTTCCACAGAGGTTGCACTAGTTTGCACTCCCACCAACAGTGTAGAAGTGTTCCCCTTTCTCCACACCCTCTTCAGTAACTGTTATTTTTGAGTTATTGATAATGGCCATTCTGACTGAAGTTAGGTGGTATCTCAGGTGTGGTTTTAATTTGCATCTCCGGATGAATAGTGAAGTTGAACATTTCTTCATGTATCTGTTGGTCATTCAAATGTCTTCCTTTGAGAAGTGGTTGTTCATATTTTTGCCCACTTTGTAATGGAGCTGTTTGTTTTCTTTTTCTTTTCAGTATGTTTGAGTTCCTTGTAGATCCAAGATGTTAGGCCTTTGTCAGACCAGAGTTGGAAAATACTTTTTCCCAGTCTGTGAGCTGTCTCCTTACTCTCTTGATGGTTTCTTTGGCTTTGAAAAAGCTTGTCAGTTTAATGAGGTCCCACTTGTCTATCTTATCTCATATGGTCCATGTGTCTTGGGTTTTGTTTAGGAATTGGATGCCAGTTCCAATTTTCATAAGGGTGTGTCCTGCATTTTATAAGGTTCTTATGGTGTGAGTTTTTACATTTAGGCCTCTGATCCATTTAGAGTTAATTTTTATGTATGGGGATAGATAGGGGTCTTGTTGGAAACTTCTGCATGTGGTAAGCCAGTTTTCCCAGCACCTTTTACTGAATAGGTTCTCCTCTTCCCAGTGGTAGGTGGTGGGGGCTTTGTCAAAGACGAGTTGGTTGAGAAATTGAGGTTTTGTTTCTGGAATCTAAATTCGATTCCATTGGTCTATATGACTGTTCTTGTACCAATATCAAGCTATTTTGATTATTGTAGCTCTATAGCAAAGCTTGAAGTCTGGTAGTGTGAAACCTCCTGTTTTGAAATTTTTGCTGAGGGTTGTTCTGGCAATTCTTGGTCGTTTGTGTTTCCATATGAATCCCTGTATTGTTTTTTCTAACTCTGAGAATAATGTTGCTGTTAAGTTGATGGGTATTGCATTAAATCTGTAGATTGCCTTAGGTAGAATGGACATCTTCACAATGTTGATTCTTCCGATCCCTAAGCATGGATATCTTTGCACTTGTTTGTGTCATCTTTGATTTCTTTGAGCAGTGTTTCGTAGTTTTCACTATAAAGGTCTTTCACGTTTCTGGTTAGTAAGATGCCAAGGTATTTCATTTTTTTGGTGGCTATTGTGAGTGGGATTGTACTTTTATTTTGAGTTTCTGTTTGTTTATTATTGGTGTAAAGAAATGTTATTGTCTTTTGCACATTTATGTTATAACCAGAGACTTTATCAAAGTCCTTTATCAGTGCAAGGAGGCTTTTGACAGATTCTCTTGGGTTTTGAAGGTACTCAATCATGTCGTTGGCAAAGAGGGATAAGTTGTCTTCCTCTTTTCCAATTTAGATACCCCTGATCACCTTCTTTTTTTCTGATTGCTCTAGCTAGGATTTCCAATACTATATTGAACAAGAGGGGAGAGAGTGGGCATCATATCTTTTTTCAGTTTTCAGGGAAAATGATTCCAATTTTTGTGTGTTTAGGAGTATGCTAGCTGTGGGTTTCTCATAGATGACATTTACTATTTTGAGGTATGTTCCATGTATGCCTAGATATTCGATATTTCTTGTTAATGGAGTGAACCTTTTATCATGATGTGGTGGCCTTCTGTTTCGTTTTTACTTTTTGATAGCTTAAATGGCATTTTGTCTTAAATTCGTATCCTGACTCCTCCTTTTTTCCTGTTCCGTTCACCTAAAAATTTGTTTCCCATCCTCTTACTTTTGGTCTTGTGGCAACATAAGTTCTTAGGGATTGGATATCTGGGAAATATTTTAATTCTCCCTCGCTTGGATGGGTAGGTTATTATTCTTGGTGAAAATTGTTTATCTTTTAGGACTTTGAAGATAGAGCTTCAAGCTCTCTTAGCCTGTAGGGTTTTTGTAGATAAGTCTGCTGCTATTCTAATTGGTCTTCCATGGTAGATGATCTGGTTTTTTTCTCTTGCTGTCTTTCGGATTTTTTCTTTTATACCTACTTTGCTTACGCAAATTATTATGTGTGTGGTAGTTGGTCTTTGCATGTGTAGTCTTACAGGGGTTCTCTGAATCTCTTGTGTTTGAATATTCGTGTCATCGATGAGATGAGGGAAATTTTATTCAATAATCTCATGGAATGTTTGTTCCAAGGTGGCCCTGTTCCTCTTTCTGTTTCAGGAAGTCTAATTACTCTTAAGTTCTTTCTCTTGAAGTAATCACTCATCTCCTGACGGTTTTGTTCTGTCCTTTTAAGCTTGTTTTCTATGTTTTTGACAGTTTGGGTTAGTTCTATATTTTGGTCCTCTAGCTCTGAGTTCTTTCTTCTGCTTGGCTAATTCTGCTTTCCATTCTTATCAGTTTGTTATTTATTTTATTCACAGTATTCCTTATTACTGTTATCTCAATTATCAATTCCTTCATAGTTTCTTCTTGTCTCTCCTCAACTCTTTTTTAACTCTTCATTAATATCTTGATATTTAGGTTTGTAGTTTGAGACCAGTCATTCTGGGGCTCTTCATTGTTTACATTCCAAAGTCAGTTTTCTCAGTGTCTGCCCTCCCAAGGATCTGGGAAAGACCCATATTCTTCTTTTGTTTTTTCTTCATTTGTGTAGATTTTTCTCTCGGACTCCCTGTTTCCCTCCCCTTCTTTAATTCTGTTTTTCAGGG
>NW_007260575.1:0-14923 GCF_000164805.1 Carlito syrichta | reverse complement strand
TTCTCATGATGTAGTGGCCTTCTTTTTCATTTTTAATTTTTGACAGCTTAAACGGAATTTTGTCTGAAATTAGTATCCTGAATCCTCCTTTTTTTCCTGTTCCGTTCACCTAAAAATTTGTTTCCCATCCTCTTACTTTGAGTCTGTGCGTGTCCTTTCTACTGAGATGGGTCTCCTTAAGGCAATATGTTGTTTCCTGGAGATATTTTATCCATTTTGCCATTCTATGTCTTTTCATTTGTGCATTTAGTCCATTCACATTCAGGCTAATTATTGAAAAGTGAGAGCTGGTCCCTATCATAAAGTTCTTATAGAACTGTTGTGGTTGTTCCTTTTTGTTTGTTGTCTTTATTTTGGTTTTGGTGTTGATTCCTATGTATTTTACTATTTTTCCTGTACTCTTGTGAAGAACGTGGTTCTTTTTTCCTTTTCTTCTGTGTTTAGCACTTTCTTACATGTTTCTTTTAGAGGTGGTCTTGTGGCAACATAAGTTCTTAGGGATTGGATATCTGGGAAAGATTTTAATTCCCCCTTGCTTGACTGGGTAGGTTATTATTTTTGGTGCAAATTGTTTATCTTTTAGGACTTTGAAGATAGGGTTCCAAGCTCTCTTAGCCTGTAGGGTTTCTGTAGATAAGTCTGCTGCTATTATAATTGGTCTTCCATGGTAGATGATCTGTTTTTTTTCTTTTTTCTTGTTGTCTTTAGGATTTTTTCATTTATACCTACTTTGCTTAGGCAAATTATTATGTGTGTGGGAGTTGGTCTTCTCATTTGTTGTCTTTAAGGGATTCTCTGAATCTCTTGTGTTTGAATGTTCATGTCATCGATGAGATGAGGGAAGTTTTATTCAATAATCTCATGGAATGTTTGTTCCAAGGTGGCTCTGTTCTTCTTTCTGTTTCAGGAAGTCTAATTACTCTTAGGTTCTTTCTCTTGAAGTAATCGCTCATCTCCTGACGGTTTTGTTCTTTCCTTTTAAGCTGGTTTTCTATGGTTTTGACAGTTTGGGTTAGTTCTATATTTTGGTCCTCTAGCTCTGAGATTTTTTCTTCTGTTTTGCTAATTCTGCTTTCCATTCTTATCAGTTTGTTATTTATTTTATTCTCAGTATTCTTTATTAGTTATCTCAATTATAAATTTCTTCCTAGTTTCTTCTTGTCTCTCCTCAATTCTTTTTTAACTCTTCATTAATATCTTGATATTTAGGTTTGTAGTTTGAGACCAGTCTTTCTGGGGCTCTTCATTGTTTACATTCCAAAGTCAGTTTTCTCAGTGTCTGCCCTCCCAAGGATCTGGGAAATACCCATATTCTTCTTTTGTTTTTTCTTCATTTGTGTATATTTTTCTCTCTGTCTCCCCGTTTCCCTCCCCTTCTTAAATTCTGTTTTTCAGGGAAGGTGGGATTGCTTTTGTTTTGTTTGTTCTCTCTCCTGTTCTTCCTTATGAAAATACTCTGACTTTGTTCAATTTTGAGGCTGAGTGTGGGCTGAGGGCTGTAGTTTTTGCAGTTTTGATGTTTATTTGAGGGGAAAGTTGTGATTCAGAATCTATCTGCTGATTCCGGTATCCACCAACAGGTGGATGGGCTCACTGGAACCTATTCTCCACTGCTTTACACTCTCTCCATGCAGTGGGTGTAGGTTTGGTCCCTGGAACAAAAGATGGTACGAAAGAGGAAAATAATGGAAGAGGGGGGTGTCAAGAGGAAGATAGAAAGAGAGACAAGTGAGAAGGAAAATAAGCATACATATAAACTAACAGATGAAAAATAGACACAAGGCCAGAGAAAAGTGAAAATCAGACACACAAACAAAATTCCCTAAAGCATACTGATAACCACACAAAGACAGTCCAATAAAATCATCCCTTTTAATGCATTTCCCCCCAACACAAACAGGTAGTCTAAGTCAAAAAGCAAACAAAAGTGAGCAAAACAGTCAAAACGATAAATCAAAAGTCAAAATAAGAAATCAGACTAGCTGTGGATTCTTTCCTGAGTGTCTGAAGTCTCTTCAGCTCTCCTCACTTGCTTCTCCCCTTTGCTTTCATTGCAGGCAGATAGCTTTACTCGCAGCTTGGATTTTTTTCTTAGCCTGCTGCCTGAGAGGTCTGCGATGCTGAGCTACCTGCATCTGATTCAGCGAAGGGGAGCTGATTTGTCTCTTGTTTAGTGACATTACCTTAGATGCCAAGGTGGAGGCTGCTCGTAGGTGGGCAGGGCCAATGCAAATATCTGCCTGGAAAAAGGCTGAGGTGGGCAGCTCCTGTTTCATGGATCTTTTCTCTCTGCTCGTCCGGGACCCTGGATGAACCACTATGATGGGGTGTGGTGGCATGTGAGGCACCAGGGATTAGCTGCACAGTTGGATGCTGGATCTAGTGTGCCACCAGCCACTTTGGGTGGAGCAGGGAGCTGGGAGTTCCCTCTTCCGGAGCTGAGAGAAACTGATCAGCACCTCCTTAAGATATACGGTTCCCTTACATGGTTATGGGGGTTTCACACTGGGTACCTCAGCCAGAGTGGGGCTGGAGTTCCAAAGGACAGGTGGTGTGTGGTGAGAGCCGTTTTGGTCCCCTCACAGGGTACTTCAGTCAGAAATGGAGCTGGTATCTCTGAGAGGCAGATACCTAGAGCTTCCCTGGGTGATGGCGGCTTGAAATAGGGCTGGATGAGGACCCAGAACCCAGGGCAGCGAGCTGAAACTCTGAGGAGTGAGAACCAGGCAGCTGGCCTGGCAGTCCAGTCAAGGTGGGAGCTGGCAGCAGCTGAGTGCTGGGTGGATCAATGCCGCCAGCAAGGGAACCCAGATCTCCACAAGGCGGTATCCAAGGACCTCCATAGTTGGCAGCTTGGCACCAGGTGAGAGGAGCTGGGATTTTCACGTGGCCAGGGCTGCATATAGTCGAGTAGCAGCAGCCAGAGGCCAGAATATCCCATCTTGCATGGGACTGCGGGCCTCCAGACCTCGAACCCATGTGGCTGGCAGTAGGCAGGGGTTGGGGAAAGGAAAGTAAGAGTCTTTTTGGGAACTCACATACATAGAATCTCACAATGCCACCTATGCCATCACATCTTACGAGAACTCCTCAGGACTTGTTCTTTCTTTCTGGGATTTCCTTCTATAATTTTACTGCTGGTTTAATTCCATGTTCTGGTCTTCAGCTTCTGAAATTCTTTATTCTACTAGATTAATTCTGATTTCCATGTTTGTCATCTTGCTATTTATTCCCTGGATAAAATATTTGTGGTGAAATCTTGTTACAGGTTCTTTCAGTGTTGTATCCTGTCTAGGTGCCTCAGTGAGTGATCTTCCTCTGTGGTTGGTGACCCAGAGCCTGGCCTTTTACATAATAAATATTCTAGTGATAAGCCCTCCTCTATGATGGGTGCTCCAGTGACTGGTTGTTGTCAGTGATTTTTGACCCAGTACTGGATCCCCTCCATAATAGGTGACTCCATCACTGACTCTCCTCTGACATTATGTCCCAATAACTGCCTTCTCCATAATGGGTACCCCAGAGACAAACCTACAATTGTGATGGGCATCCCAAATACTGCACCTCCTCCAAAGTCGGTGCCACAAGGACTGACCCTTTTCTGTGACAGGTGGCTCAGTGATCACTCATCTTCTGTGATGGCTGCCCCATGACTTGGCCTTCTCTGTGATTGGTGCAAAAATGACGAGGACTCCTTGTGATGGGTGCACTAGTGACTGGCCCTTGTCTGTTATCAGTGCCCCTGTATTTGGCCCTCCTTATAATTGGTGCCCCAGTGACTGAGCATTCCCTTTGACGAGTGCCCCAGAGACTGTCCATTCCCTGTGATAGGTGACTCTGTGTCTGGCTCTACTCTACTTTGTAATGTATTCCTATGTGACTAGTTCTTCTTTGTAATGTGTTCCACAGGGACAAGGCCTCCTTTGTAATGTGTGCCCCAGTACTGGAATTACTCCATAAATGGTGCCTTAGCGACTGGCCCTCCTCTGTAATGGATGCATCAGCTCTGGTAATTTTCTGTCATGGGTACACAGAAAAAATCCCTCTTTTGTGATTGGTGTCCCAGTTACTAGGACTCATCCATAATGGGTGCTCCAATGACTGGCCCTCTTACATTATGGGTGCCCCATCGAGTGGCTCTCTTCTTTGATGGTTGCAATACTGACTTGGCTTCCTCCATAATTGGTGCTTCAGTGACAATGCCACCTCTGCTTTGGGTATCCCATTTACTGGGACTCTTTCTAAATGGGTTATTCACGAATTTGTCCTACTTTGTTATTGATGTCTCAATGACAGGGCCTCCTCCATAATGTGTGTCTCAGTGACTGGGCCTCATCTGTGTTTGGTGACCCAGTGAACTGTCGTTTTATATGATGAGTGCCCCAATCACCAGCCATTCTCTGTGATGTGTGTCAGAGTGACAGGTACTACTCCATGATAAATATATATGTGACTGTGCTTACTCTGTGATAGGTTCCCCAATGAATGTCCATACTCTGTGATGAGTGCCCCAGTGACTAGCGTTTTTCTTTGATGGGTGTCTTAGTAACTCAACCACTTCAAAAATTGGTACCTCAATGACAGCCCCTATTTTTGATGGGTGTCATATTGACTGAGCCTCCTCCAAAACAGGTTCTATTTTGATTAGGCCTTCTCTGTGATTGGTGCCTCTGTGTCTGACTCTCCTCCAAATTGGGTGCCCCAGTGACAAGTCATCCTTTATGATGGGTGTTCCAGTAACTAGATCTCCTCCATAATTGGTGTCCCAGTGATTAGTCGTCCTCTGTGATTGCTGTCCAGAAATTGGGCTTCCTCCATAATTGGTGTCTCAATTACTAGTCCTCCTCTGTAAGGTGTGTCCCAGTGACTGGTTCTCCTCTGTGATAAATATCCCAGTGATTGGGCCTCTTCTGTGTAAAATGCCTTAGTGACTGATCCTCCTCTGTGATGGGCGCCCTAGTTACTTGCCTTCCTCTGTGAATGCTGTCCCAGTGAATGAGTCCAGTGACTGGCACACTCATCACAGAGAATGGGCAGTCATTGGATCACTAATCACAAAGGATGCCAGTCACTGAGGCATCCAAAATGGAGGAGACCCATCACAGTGTGATACCCATCACAAAGGAGGGCTAGTCACTGGGATCCCATTATATATAAAGGCAAGACACAAGAGCAGAATTCACAGATGAGGACCAGTCACTGGGACGTTTTTCACAGAGGAGGCCTAGTCACTGGGATATTTATCACAGAGGAGAAACAGTCACTGGGACACACATTACAGAGGAGGACTAGTAATTGAGACACCAAATATTAGTTGCCACATTGACTAGCACTCCTTTTCAATGATTGATGCCCCAGTGACTGGCCTACTCTGTGATGGCCTTTTCAGTGATTGGTATCGCAGTGACTGTGCCTCCTCAACAGGGTCTTTTCGGTGATTGGTGCCCCAGTGACTGGTCTAATTTGTGATGATTGACCCAATAACTGACAACTCACTGTGATGGCTATAGAAGTGACTAAACTTCCATTTGATGGGTGCTTCAGTTACTGGACCTCTCTCATAGTGGCTACCCCAGGGACAAACTCTGTAATGGGCCTCAACAATAATGGGTGTTCCAGTGACAGACCCTACTTTGTGATAGATGTCCCAGTTACTGGGCCTCCACAATAATGTGTTCCCAATTGACTGGTCCTCCTCTGTGAATTCTGCCATTGTGTCTTGCCTTTATATATAGTGGGATCCCAGTGACTAGCGCTCCTTTGTGATGGGTATCACACTGTGATGGGTTTCTTCCATTTTGGGTGTCTCAGTGACTGGCATTCTCTGTGATTAGTGATCCATTGACTGCCCATTCTCTGTGATGAGTGTCCCAGTTACTGAATTTCCTCCATGGTTCGTGCCTCAGTGACTGCTCTCTTTTTTGATAGGTGACAGAGTGACAAACCCTCCTCTTTGGTGGGTGTCCCAGTGATTAGGCCTCTTCTGTGATGCATACTTTTTGTGATTGACACTTTTCTGTGTATACTGCAATGACTAGTCCTGCTCCTTGATGGTCACAACAGTTACTGACCACCCTCTGTGATGAGAGACACAGTAACTGGTCCTCCACTGTGATGGATGCTCCATTAAAAGATCTTCTTCTGTGATGATTGACCCAGTGTCTTATTCTTCTCTGTGCTTGGTGTTCACGTTACTAGACGTGCTCTGTAAAGGGCTTCCCAGAGACTGACCCTCCACTGTGATGTGTGCCCCAGTGATTGGCCATCCTTTATGATTAAAGTCCCAGTGACTGACCTTTTTTTAACTGATGCTCCAGTGACTTGTCCTCCACTATGATTGGTGCTTCAGTGACTGGTCTTAGTGTGTGATAACTGACTCAGTGATTAAATATCCTCTGCTACGGATGCAAAAGGGACTAGCCCTCATCTATGATGAATGACTCAGTGACTGACTCTCCTCTGTGAGACTGACTGGACCTCTTTTGTGGTTACTGCCCCAGTGACTGTCACTGCTTTGTAATCAGTGCTGCAGTGACTAGTCATCCTACATTATGGGTTCCCCAGTAATTGGACATCCACTGTGATTGTTTCCCCATTCATTAACCCTCCTCCACTATGGGTGTTCCAGTGTCCAACCATCCTTTGTAATGGGTGCTCCACCAACAAGCTTTCCTCTTTGATTTCTGTGTCAGTGACTTTATCTCCCAAATAATGGGTGCCCTACTGTAAAGCCCTCTTCCATGCTGTGTGCCACAGTGACTGTGCCTTCTCAATGATTGGTGCCACATTGACTGGACCATTTTCATAATGGGTTCCCTCCTTAGTGGCCCTCCTTTGTAATACATGTCACAGTGAGAGGGCCTCCTCTATAATGTGTGCTGCAGTAACTGTACCTCCTCTGTGATTTTTGCAACTGTGACTGGACTTCATATATGATTGGTGTATCAGGGACTAGCTGTTGCTTTATATGGGTGTTACAGTGAATGGGTCTCCTTCAATTTTGGTGCTGCAGGGACTGGACCTCCTATGTGATTGTTGCCACAACGATTGGTCATCCTCTATAATGGCTGTCTCATTGACTAGCCCTCTTCTGTGATGGGTGTCTTAGTAAATTGGTCTCCTCAAAAATGGGTACACCATTGACACATTCTCTTCTCTGTTAGGTTATCCAGTCTGGGCCTCCTTCACAATGGGTGTCCTAGTGGTTGGCCTTCCTATGTGAAGTGTGCCACAAAGATTGGAACTCCCCATAATAGACTCCCCCATTAACTTGGACTCCTTCATGAATGGATACCCAGTGACTGGTCCTTCTCCAAATTGGATGCTACAACAAATAGATTTCCTCTGTGATAAGTGTCCCAGCGACTAGTTCTCCGATGCGATAGATGCCCCAGTTAATAGGACTCCTCTATAATGGGTGCCTCCATGATCAGCCCTTCTCTGGGAAGGATGTCACCATGACTGGACCACCTCTGTGGTGGTGGCCTTAGTTACTGAACCTTCTATATATGGGTTCCCCTGTGACTTTCTCTTCTTTGTGTAGAGTGTCTAGTGACTGGCCCTCCTCTGTGATGGCTGCTTCAGAGACTGGCTTTCTTCTGAGATGTCTGTCCCAGTGACTGTCCCTCGTCTATGAAGCTGTCTCAGTGAGTGTCCCTCCTTTATGTTTGGTGCCACATTGACTGGTCCTCCTCTGTGTTCAGTGTTCCAGTGAAAGATTTTCCTTTGTCACGGGAGCCTCCAGAGACTTCCTCCTCTGGGATAGGTTACCAAGTCTCTGGTACTCCTCTGTGATCAATGATGCATTGACTAGCCCTTGTCCGTGATAGCTGTCCCAGTGACTGACCCTCTTCTGTTTTGTGTGCCTCAGTGACAGGCTCTGCTCTTCTATGGATCCCCAGTGACTATGCGTCTTCTATGATCAGGTCCAAGTTAATGACCCTCTCTTATGAGTGTCTCTGTGATTGGACTTACTTCTTATTAGGTGCTTCATTGACTGAAACCCCTCTGTGATTTGGTGCCACAGTGCCTGGTCCTAGTCCAATTTGTGTACCCCAGTAAATAATCTTTCTTGTGATGGGTATTCCAGTAACTGGGATTCCTCCATAATTTTTGTCCCATTTAATAGCTCTCTTCTATAATGTGTGCCCCCTGGAATGTCTTTCCTCTGTGCTGGGTGTCCCAGTGACAGGGATAATTGTTCTCCAGAATTAATGTTCCAATACTTGAGCCTCCTCTTTTATGGGTGTCCCAGTCATGGGCAGTTTTTTGTAGTATGTGACCCAGTGACTGGCTTTCCATTATGAAAAATACCCCAATGACTGATCATCCTTTGGGTTCTCCCATGGTTAGCTTTCCTCTGTAATTGCTGCCCCAATGACCGCATCTCCTACACAATGGATTCACCAGTGACTAAACCTCCTCCATTATTGGTGACCCACTGACAGTGACTCTTTGGTGATTGATAATTTTATCAGCAGTGCCTCATGCTGTTACATAGTTGACACTCGAATGACAGGTCCTACCCCATTATGGGTGCCCTAGTACTGAGTCTCCTGTTTGATGCCCCTGTGACTGGACTTCCTTCATAGTGGTTTCCCCAGTGACTAAGAAACTCTGTGATGGATGTCCCCCTTACTCTACTTCCTTCATATTGGCTGTCTTAGTGACTGGTAGTCCTTTGTGATGGGTTTCCTAGTGACTGGCCCAACTCCATAATGTGTGCTGCAGTGACTGGTCTCTCTGTGACTGACTGTCTTCTGTGTTGGGTGTACCAGTGAATACCCTTCTGCGATGAGTGCATTTCTGAGAGACCTACTTCATTAAGGGGGCACCAATGATAGGTCTTTCTCTATGAAGGCAGTCCCAGTGACCGTGCCTCCTCCTCAGTGGATGCCTCAATGTCTAGCTTACATTTTTGATGGGTGTTCCAGTCACTAACTTGTGGGGAGCCAGCCTTGGAGGCCCACCTGATTGACAAGGTCCTGGTGGGCCAAAGACCCCAGGTCGTGGGACAAACCTGGGAAGCTGAGGCCCTTCTGTCTTCCACCTTTACTGTTAGTACGGCTGAAGAAATTCTGTGCAGTCATGGCAGAAGAAAATGGCATGTTTATGTGAAGTACTCACAGTTAACCTGAGAATGTCATAGTTCATTTTTCCATTTCCCACTATGCTGTTTGGCCTCTTCTAACATATGCAAGGATTAAACTCTGAAAAACCTCAAAAATGCTTTCTTTCACTTGGTTATAAGTTACTAGATATTGATTGAGTAATAACTGATATAAGTATATTCACTCATTTCATTTAGAATTACGTAGTTTAGTGTTTAGACATAAAGTTTTTTAGAAGCACAAGTTTATAGTAAGTTCATTATGAATTCATTATAAGTTCTAACACTGATATAGGAGTTATGTAGGTGATTTATAACACTTTTCACAGATTTAGGATAAAGATTAATCATTAAAGTTTTTAATTAATTCTATAGTTAAAATTTTAAGTAAACGTTTAGAGAATGGGCTTTCACTGAATTCATAATATACTAATTGGATACTTTATGATAAATTAACTAAATACAGAGAGCAACCTTGGGGAACTGGGAAACAACACTAAAAGCTTCTTTTGAGTTTTCTTTAGAAATAATCACTGCAGGATAAGAGGAAAGCAATGAAGACACCTGGACAAGAAAGGCGATTATGAAGTTTTGAAGGTCATAGTAGCCCCAGAGAAAAAACTCCTGCTACATGGAGAACTGTGTACCTGAAAACTTTCCTGAAACATTTCAAGGACTGTAATTCGGGACTTTAGACCAAAACTATCATTTAGCAGATAGTTTTCTTGGCTTGTTTGTTGCTTCTAGACAGCTAGATGGTGGTAATTTTTAAAAAATAATGTACGTGAAGGAATTTTCTTTCTCTTGCCCCTTTACAAATTGTATAAAAGCTTTCAGTTAAATAACATTAAATGTCATCTGACCTGCAGGCCTCTGGCCTGCAAGGACGTGTCCAAGTATATTATTATTTCATCGTAAATTCCTTCTTTCACCTATTCATATCTCCTTCAGGAAATCCCACACCATGCAGGAGCGGGAACCCCACACTAACCCTCTTCCAAAATGGGTGTCTCAGTGATTCATCCTTCTCTGTGATTAGTGCCTCCGTGATTAGCTTTCCTCTGTCATGGATTGACTTTTCTCCATAATGGGTGCACCAGTTACTAGTTCTCCTTTGTAATGTGTACCTCAGTGTCTATCCCTCCTCTGTGATGTGCCCTGGAAACAGGTCCTCTTTAGTAATGGGTGCTTCAGTGACTACTTGACCTCTCTTATGGGTACCCCAGTGACTGCTTCTTCTGTGATGGGTGCCCCAGTGACTATGCCTACTCTGTCATGGGTGACCCAGTGCCTGACCCTCCTCTATAATATGTGCCACAATGACTGGTCTCCTCTGCGTTCTGTGCCCCAGTGATTGACCCTACTCCATGATGGGTGCCTCATCGACTGGCCCTTTTCTGGGATCAATCCCCCAGTCACATCTCCAAATCATAATAGATGCCCTAGTGATTAGCACTCTTCTTTGATGGGTGGCTAAAAATCTGGCTCTCCCCTTGGATGGATGTTCCAGTGACTGGCTATACCTCGTGATGTTTGCCCAGTATTGAACCTCTTCATAATTTGTGCCACAGTAACTGGGCCTCCTCTATTATGAATACCTCAGTGACATAGCTTCCTCTCTGATTGGTGCTCCAGTGATAGGTGTCCTTTCATAATGGCTTAACCAGTGACTAGCTTTTCTCTGTGAATGTTGCTACAATTAATGGACAAATGGGTGCTACAGTTATTTACCCTCCTCTTTGATGTTTGCCCCAATGAATGGCCTTCCTTTGTGATGATTGCTCCAGTTATTGACCCTCATCTGTGACGGTTGCTCCAGTGACTATCCTTCCTCCAAAATTGATGACCCAGTGACTTGCACTCCTTTGCAATGGGTGTCTGAGTAACTGAACGTCCATGAGATAGGTGCCCCAGTGACTGGATCTCCTTGATATTGGTGCCCCAGTATCTGAATCTTCTCAATTATGGGTACTCTAATCACTGTGCCTCCTCTGTAATTGGTGTCCAATGACTGGACCTCCTCTATAATAGATGGCACAATGAATATTCCTCATCTCTGATGAGTGTCCCACTTACTGACCTTCCTTCATAATGGTTGTCAGAGAGACTGACCTTTTTTAATGGTTGTCCCAGTGATTGAGGCTATTCCATAATGTATGCCCCAATGACAGTCTCCCTTTGATTGGTGACCAATGACTGGCCATTCCATGTGATGGGTGACCTAGTGACTGTCTTCTATAATGTGTGTCCTAGTAACTTAGCTTTTGCCAAATGACTGCTCTAGTGACTAGCCACATTTTCTGATAAGTGTACCAGTTCCTGGGCCTCCTCCATAATTGGTGCCCCAGTGACTGACCTTCCTCTGGGATGAGTGTCCTAGTACCTGAGACTCTTCCAAAATAGATGCTGCATTGACAGGACACCTTATGTGTTTACTGCTCCAGTGACAGGACATGGGACACCTATAAGAGCGTCCCCCAAATTGTTTACCCCAGTGACTAGGCCTCCTTGGTGATAGGTGTTCTAGTAATTGGGACTCCTCCATAATTGGTGTCTCACGGACTAGCCCTCTTCTGTGATGGATTACCAAATGACTATCTTTCCTCTGTGATGGGTGTCCCAATCGTTGGCTCTCTACTTAGATAAATGCCCCAGTAACTGTGCTTTCTCTATATTTGTTGCCCCAGTGACTGGCCCTCATCTGTGAAAAATGCCCCAGGTACTTATTTGATGAGTACCACACTGATTTTGCCTCCTCTGTGGGGGATGCCCTTTTCCATGATAGAAGCCCAAGTGACTAAGCCCCGACTAAGGAGTGCCCCGACTAAGGAGTGATGTGTGCCACAGTGGCCGGTCATCCTATATGAGGGTGACCCAGTGAATGGTCATCTTCTGTGTTAGGGGCCAGAGTGACTGACCCTCTTCTGTGATAACTTTTCTAGTGAATGGCGCTCCTTTTTGATGGGTGCCTGTGTGACTGGTCTTCACTCTTATAGGTGTCCCATGTTTGGACTCCTCTGTGGTGGGTGTCCCAGTGACTGGCTTTTTTTTGTTACAAGTGCCCCTGTAATTAACCTTCTCTAGGGTGCTCCAGTGATTGGCACCCCAAGATATTGGTTGCAACAGTATATAAACTACCTCTGTAATGTGTGACTTAGTGACTGATATTTCTCCAAAATGGGTGTATTAATGATTTGTTATCCTCCGTGATGGGTGCTCTAGTTACAGGCCAACCTCTGTCATGGGTGACATCATGGTTGGTCCTCCTTTATAAAGGATTCATCAGTTATGGACTCTCCTCTGTGATGGGTGCCTCATTTTCAAACCCTCCTCTGTGATGGTTGCCCCAGAAACTGATCCTCTCCTGTGATGGCTATCTCAGTGAATATATGACTTCTGTTATGGTTGCTCCAGTGACTGGGCTTCCTCTTTGATTGGTACCCTAGCAACTAGCCCTCCTCTGTTATATATGTGCCAGTTAATGGGACTCCACTGTGAGGGGTGCCTCAGTGACTCGTCCTCCTCTGTGAACAGTGCCCTAAGGATTTGTCCTCCTTATAATGTTTACCCTAGTGACTGGCACTTCTTTGGGGTGGCTGCCATATTTATTAGCCCTTATTTGTGATGGGTGTCTCAGTGAAAGTCTCTCTTCTATAATGGGTGTATAAGAGACTAGTATTTCTCTGTGATGAGTGCCCCAGTGACTGGGCATACTCCTCTTGGGTGTCCCAGTCACTGGCCTTTTTCTGTGACTGATGTGTCCATGACTGGCACCCTCTGTGATGGGTATGCCAATGACTGTCTCTCTTCTGTGACAAATGTCTCTGTGCATGGGCATACTATATAATGTGTGGCCCAGTTATTGGCCCTTTTCTCTGAAAAATGCCCCAGTGACTGATCTTCCTCTGTTGTGGGTACAACACTGATTTTGTTTCCTCTGTGGTAGCTGCACCAATTACTGGTTCTTCTCTGTGTTTGGAGCACCAGGAAAAGTGGTATCCTAATTGATTCCTCAGTGACTGGTCCTCATCTTGATGTATGCCACGGTGACTGGGCCTTCTCTGTGATTGATGCCAGAGCAACTGAACCTCTTCTGTGATACCTATACCAGTGATTAGACCTCCTCTGTGATGGGTATCTCAGTGATTGACTCTTAGTGATGGGTGCCCAGTGACTGGGCCTCCTCTGGGATCAGGGTCCCGTTGACTGACCCTTGCCATTAATGGGAGTCCCAGTGATTGGACCTCCTGCATAATAGTTGTTCCATTGACTGGGCTTCCTCTGTAACTGGTGCCCCAGTGACTGAACCTCCTCCAAATTGTGTACTCCAGTGACTAGTCCTCCTCTGTGTTGCGTTTTCCAGTTACTAGGCCTTCTCTATAATGGCTGTTCCAGTGACTAGCACTCCTCTGTGAAGTGTGCACCTGTGACTGTCCTCTGTGTTGGGCATACCCGTGAGTGGCTCTCTTTAGTGACAGATATATCAGGGACTGAACCTCCTCTATAATGGGGGCACCAGTGACTGATTTTCCTCTGTAATATGTGCCACAGTGACTGGTCCTCCTTTGCAAAAAATGCAACAGTGACTGCTCAGTCTCTCAATGGGTGCCCCAGTGACTAGCTTTCCTCAATGCTTACTGATCCAGTTGACCAGGGCTCTGACATATTGGGTGCCTCAGTGACTATCCCTCCTCTATTATGGGTGTGCAGTCACTGTGCCTCTTCTGTGACTTATGCTCCAGTGATTGGGTCTCCTTCATAATTGGTACCCTAGTGACTAGTCTCTGTGATGGATGTCCTTTTAACTGAGCCTTCGTCATAATGGGTGCTGCAGAGACAACACTTCCTTTATGATGGGTGTCCCAGTTACAGTCCCTCCTTATTGATTGTGCCCTGTTATTGGCCCTCCTCTCTGATGACTTTCTCAGTTACTAGTCCTCTTCCACAGTGGGTGATCTTCTTACTGTCCTCCCTTTGTGATCAATGTCACAGTGACAAGCCCTCAAATGTGTGAGTGTTTCCTTTGTGACTGCTGCCTCAGTGCCTAGCCCAGCTTTGTGAGGGGCACCATAGTGGCAACCACCTATTCTATGTTGGGTGCAAAATGACTGAATCTCCTCTTTGATGAGTGCCCCAATGACTGGGCCTATTCTGTGATAATTGTCACAGTAACTGACCCTCCTTTTTTGTTGGATACCTCAAAGACTGTATCTCCTCTGTTATGTGTGCCCCAGTGACTTTCCTTTTCTGTGACTAGGGACCCATAGACTGTATTTCCTCTGTGATGGGTATCTCAGAGACTTCAAGGACAGTGATGTGTGCCCTAGTGACTGGCTCTCCTATGTAATGGGTGCTTTGTGTCTGACTGGCCTCTGTGATGGGAGATCCAGTTAATTATTGTCTGTGATGGCTTCCTTGTGACTAACTCTCCTCTCTGATGTGTGCCCTGGTGAGTAGACTTCTGTGTTAGATTCCCCCATCCCTGTCCTTCCTCTATAATATTTGCCCCAGTGACTGGGTCTCCTTTGAAATATTATCCCAATGACTAGACCTCACCTGTTATGGGTAACCAGGTGACTAGTCTTTTCTGTGATTGGTGTTTCAATGACTAATGCTCCTCTATAACTGGTGATCTAGTGACTAGCCTTTCTCTATGATTGGTTCTCAAGCGACTCACTCTCCTTAGTGGTGGGTGACACCGTGACAAACCTTTTGCTGTGATGGGTGTACCATTGACTGAACTTCTCTCTGATATGTGAATTTATGATTTCCCTCTGTGATGGATGCACTAGTGACAGTCATTCCTCTGTGATC
>NW_007260574.1:9027-9557 GCF_000164805.1 Carlito syrichta | reverse complement strand
AAATATTTAGTTGAGAGGCCTCCACCATGTCCCCCTGCAACAACCAAGCACATGAGGCCTTCTTGCCATCCACTGAAGTGTACCAGAAAACTCAGTTTGGAGCATCATTTCCATAGCATGAGAGAGGTGAGCACATGTGTGCACTGGGTCGCCCCCAAAGCCACAGGACTCCAAAGCCCAAGGACACTGAAGTACTCCTATGGTGGCCTCCAGGCATAGAGTGAGGGAAAAAGTGTTGTGTACAGTGGTGGGGAGGACAAGAAAGGAATGGAGGGGCTGAAAGAGAAGAAGAAGAATTGCATCAACACCATGGAAAATCAGTGATTACTATTAAAAATTCTTTTTGAGACATAATTTACATAACAAATTCACTCTTAACATGTAGCATACAATTCAGTGGCTTTTGGTATATTTGTTTACATTTTTATCATCCCCAAAGGAAACCCCCAGACCAATTAACAGTCAGTCATTCTCTATTGTGTCCTCCTCTGGCCCCAAGCACCCACCAGTGTTTGTGGATTGGCCTTTTT
>NW_007260574.1:0-7914 GCF_000164805.1 Carlito syrichta | reverse complement strand
CCGGAGAGCTGCAACTCAGGGTAGCTGGCATGATCTAAGGAAAAAGGTGAAGGTAATCATATAGATACTGACTACTCTGATTGGTAAGGTACCAATAGATATGTCTCCAGGCAAACTGTTCATTCACATAGCCTCAAGACTTGAGAGACTCCATAGCCTTCATGACACAAAAGTTGAGGATATTATTGACAGCTAGCCCTGCGTGCTTAGGTATGTGAACTCCTTCTTGTCCACCATCACACCCTCCTTAAAAAGGATTTCATATAGCTGCCCACATGCAGAAGATTAAAACAAGCCTCCTACCTATCACTAAACACAAAAATCAACTACAAATGGATCAAAAACCTAAACATAAAATTTCAAAGTATAAAAACTTAGAAAACATAGGAGACACCCTCATGGAAATTGGAAATGGCAACCAACTCCTGATCAAAACCCAAGTGCCCATGCCATAAGAGATGATAGACAAGTGGGACCTCATCAAACTGACAAGTTTCTGCAAAGCCAAAGAAACCACTGAGAGAGCAGGTTGACAGCCCACAGTCTGGGCAAAATATCTGCCAACTATATATCTGACAAAGCCTTAACCTCTAGGATATACAAGGAACTCAAATGTGCCAAAAGAAAAAACAAACATGCCCATTACAAAGTGGGCAAAAGATATGAACAGACACTTCTCAAAAGGACATATGAACAGCCAACAGATACACAAAAAAATGTTCAGCCTCACTAGTCATCAAGGAGATGCAAATTAAAACTACACTGAGATACCCCCTAACTCCAGTCAGAATGGCCATCACCAATAACTCAAAAAATAACAGATGGTGGAGAGGATGTGACAAAAAGGGAACACTTCTACACTGTTGGTGGGAGTGTAAACTAGTGCAGCCTCTGTGAAAAACAGTGTGGCGATTCCTAAAGGTTCTAAAAATTGACCGTTCATATGACCCTGAAATCCCCCTACTGGGAATATACCCAGAAGAACAAAAATCACTATATAAAAAAGATACCTGCACACGTAAATTACTGCAGCCTTGTTCACAATAGCAATAACATGGAACCAACCGTACTACCCATCAAAAGAGGAATCAATTTTAAAAATTTGGTACATATACACAATGGAATTTTTTTTTTTTTTTTTGAGTTGGAGTCTCACTCTGTCGCCCAGACTGGAGTGCAGTGGCCGCTCCCGACCACCGCAGCCTCGCCTGCTGGGCTCCAGCAATCCTTCCTCCTCAGCCTTCCGAGTAGCCGGAATTACAGGCATGTGCTATCATGCCCGGCTGAGTTTTTGATTTATTGTAGAGATGAGATCTCGCTGCCCAGGAGGGTCTCGAACCCACGGGCTCAGGCAATCCACTCACCTCAGCCTCCCAAAGGCTCGGGATTACAGACTGAGCCACCGAGCCCGGCTCACAATGGAATATTATGCATCCATAAAAAAGACCAAAATCATGAAATTCACAGCAACCTGGATGGAATTAGAGTCTATAATACTTAGTGATCTCTCACAGAAACAGAGAACTAAGTATCAAAAATTCTCACACTAATAACAAATAACTGTTTTTAAACCTAGTATTTAAAAAAAGACATGCAAATAAAAAGTCACATCTCCAGAAATTCCACATGTATCCAAAACAATGAAGTGCAGTTCTTTCAGCTTTCCGACAGTACAAATTGTGTTTTGATTGGATTATAGCAGTGATGGCTGTTTTTAAATTTGAGAATGACATTTTCCAGAATGTTAAAAATGATTATAATCTAGGTTTGGAGAATATAAAAACCTACAGGATACCTTTTATGGCTTATGGGACAATATTAAGTAAAATATTAATTTTTACTAGGATTAATATCTGTCATTTTGCTGGGTAATAGAGAAATATGAAGAGCATGATAGCAAAGCTCCTTTACACTGCTTTGCTCTCTGCATTGTGTCAGTTTTTAATGAAAATGTTTGTCTGCATATGTTATGGCTACCTACTTATTCACATTTACTTTATTTTGCGCTTGCTACATACTTTCTACCAATGTCTATATGTTCAGGTTAGAAATTCATTCCAAATCATCTCCATTGTGAACTGTTTCTTGGTTCATTTATTCCCTAAAATAGAGTAGATAGCATTCAATTTCTTAGTGTTGCAAATATAAATAACAAAACTACAATCATTAGTAACATCCTATACTTTGATGTTTGCTACATAACCTGATTTTCATTAATAGCCACATATTCTTTTTATTTCTGTGATGTTATATACATTTTCCATAATTTTTCTCTTTTTCTTTCAGAATCCACTATATCTTCCTTATGTGTATTATATATATCACATTTATTCATGTATGGGTCATGACCATTAGTATTATAACAACCACTTTATTAAATGAGTAATCCGAAGCTCAGAAATTGAATTATTTTATTTCCCTCAAAAAGCATTTATAGAGAAACAAACTCTCAGGCAGTCATTTGGATCTAGGATTAGAATGTAGTCTTCAATTGGGTAAATAAAGACCATTTAGAGTCACTAATTAGCCAGGGTTAAATGTGAACTCAAGAGCATGGCATGCAACCTGCATAAGAAAATGAAACACTGAAAATTACAATACTAACAGCTGTGACAATTGTCTAACAAACCAGAAAAAGACAATATTGAAAGTTCTATTTTTTCCAGTTTCTGGTCTTTGCTCAGAGCAGTGTGCTGGTAAAGAAGTCAGGTTCTATAAGCTGGTAATGATACAATTAAATAATTAAACATAGACAGGTCAATCTGACCACTTTGAGCCTGTTTTCTCTCATAATAATAATAAATTCTTAAAACAGAAGCATCTTGGAACTCCTAGTTCTAATATGCTTCAATAGTAGGAAATACAAGTAAATACTGGTGTAGGCTGCAGGGAGTAGATGGCTTATAGCCTAGGAACAACATATAAATGACCACTGGGGCCTTATGCACATTTGTGCCCAAGTGCATGAAAAAGCAGTCTGTCAGAAGAAGATCAAGCTATCTCTTCCTCCCCTGGAATACAGTCTCCTAACAGGAAGTGTTTACAAATTCTCCAGAGTCTCTGCTTCAGCCATCAGTTCAGCAAGGTTGTTACCAACAATCTCCAGCACCACTTTCCAGCCACGCATGGGTAGCACCTATTTTTACTAACATTCTACAACAACTATGCTAGCTGGGGTTGCTGCCCAGAGCCAGACCTCCACTTCAGCTGTCTCTTATCCAGGGAGTTTTGAGTGGGATATCACAAGAAGCACTGAAAACAAGTTATCTTCACTCAGTGACTTCACCATAACTGTCAATGACCAAGAAACAGCTGGTCCTTCCCTGTCTATGACAGCCCAGTATGATAAAACTTCGTATGTCAAAGCCATGGTCCCTCTGATACATTCATGTCTGCCAGACTTGTTCAAGGGATGCCATTTCAATTTCCACATCAGGGACATAGTTTGTCTCTTCCCTATCAGAAAGTAGGCCAGATCTATTACTCCAATCAAGGCACAGAGGGGCCACTACTGTCTAAACAACTTGTCCCCAACCTACAATCCTATGATACTGTGTCATACCCAGGATATAGCACCTCTGCTCTTCAGCCAGAAATGGCAATGGTGCAAAAGATGATTCAGCACACTAATACCCTACCACCTCCACTCTGGAATCTACTAGTGTGTCTACTCAACACATCACAGTAACATACTTGAAAGGCGAGTAAGTAAAAAGGGAGAAGAATCAACTCACCACACAGACAGAAGATCAAAGCTGAAGCTGACAAGTGGTGAGTACACAGATAGGTAGAATTTAGTCCCAAACTTCAACCACTACCCTTGCTCTGTGATCTGTGCTCTCAATACAAGAATACCTTAAAGAAATGGGAAGGTGAGATATTATAATGGCCATCTGTCCTGCATGTAAGAGAATCTGAAAAGCACACCAAAGAATACCATGCATTTTGCAGCCTTTGTTGTTCAGTTTCCCTTTACTCCCACACTCACATCAACTTCCTTCCCTAATTTACTGCTTTAGTGTCTTTGGAAAAAACTTCAGAATTTTTCTCATGGTAGTGGCACATTAATGTTATTCAATTTACACCAAGATTTATGATCATGTGTTCAGAAATCCTGTAAAAGGAAAGCAAGCATAGAATATGTCCTTACTAATAGATTTCATAAGGAAGAACTCAACTCTCTGTCCTAGTCCATGCTGTGAAGTCTTCATATTCTCTCAGGAGAGTGCAGAGAATTAAAGATACTTTATGAGAGTGTCAGGCTTTACAAAACACTTTGTATTTCAACCCTGTTTTCACTTTTAATCTGACTTAGAACAACACTGTGAAATACAAGGAAAATTAACAAACAATGATATCAAATGTTAACTAGTTAGAACAGTCACGGCCTATCTCCTAATGCAGGGACATGTCCACGCTCCTTAACACAAGTTAGCCACAAATGCTTTCCCACCATTGGGAAGCATTGATGTGTAGAGAGAGCATCTCACTTACCAGGTACTGACTTGTTTTTTGATACTTTTGTAGTAATGGAAACATCCCAGGAGATTGAGACTTCCTTCGAATTTCAATCTTCAAGCCAGACAATTGGTCAGTTGCAAAATACAGAATCTCCCATGTCCCGTGGTACAAATGATATCCAAATACCTGATAGTATCTCATCACTTGAGCTTGGGGACATTTCAGTGATAGCTCCTGTCCAGAGGCCTTCTAATCTCTTGACACTGTCCAAAGCTCCAACCCAGGAACATTCATATAATAACAATTTGGGTGAGATCAAAATGAAGCTTTCCAACCCTTGGATGCCTACAAGATTCCAATAGAAAGCCAAGATCCTCCACTACTCCCTTTAGAAATTCCTTATATGCGACAGTTTCTGGTCTGCATTGATCCTCTTAGACCTGAGGAACAGCTTAGTTTTGAAAATACCAATCTAGGAGAAACCTGACACTGAGGACCAAAAGAAACTTAAATATGAGATTGAATCTAGTGGCAGTTTCGCAGACATCACCACACTGGCAGAGGAAATTCACCTTCCACAGCTCTTTGATTCCATAAAAGATCTTGACCAACCTAAAGCTCCCACAGGAGTCAAAGATGAAGATATCAATGCATGCAGGCGATTCAGTGCAGCAAAAGTCAAGTGTCATAAAGGGTCCCTCTGATCAAGTCAGGAAGAACAAACACAAAACTTTCAAGCCTGTCAAAGAGGTACCAGAAGCCAAAATTCTGCCAAAGAACCCAGAGTGTCAGATAGAGTAAGACGTGGTTTGTTGTACTGCTACAGCCAGTGACAGGCCTCCAGCACATGTGGCCAAGTACCCTGACAGCAGACCACAAAAATCTTCATCCAGCAGAATTAGCAAAACTAAGGGCCAAAGACACAAAAACACCAAAAAATCCAGAAAAAACAAGCCCAAGGAATCTGAAGATAGTAAGCAGTCAGGGAACATGGTCAAGGCAGAAGAGCCAACCACTACCAAGATGAAGCGGAAGAATAATCTATCAGTGTTTAGTTCAAAGACCTTTAAAAAATGTCTAGAACAGGCCTAGGCAGACATATGCTAGATTCTGTGCAGATTTTCTATCCACTGGGGAAGAAGAGTGAGAAAAAAACTGGAGTCTCTTCCTTCTGGACTCTAGGAAACTCAAGCAACAACAAAGACCCCAAGCCATCCCCAGCTCTCAAACAATGGCTGGATGCCACATATGAGGGTAAAGATGCTGAGGAAATGCAAGTCAAAACCCAGAAATGCAATGGCAGTGCTACAAAAGAGTGCCCATCTCTCTCCAAGTATGAGTTTCCACCACCTGGAAAGGCCAAGTTGATTCCTTTGCCCTTTCCATCCCTGGATAAACCTCAAGCTCGACCTGCTCCTCAAAGGCCACAGTCTCTGTCGCACATAATCCTGCTGTACCTTACTCTGCCAGGCCTGGTTCCACTAAGTTCAATCTACTGCAGTCAATCCATTCCAACCAGCTCCTACCAACACATTTTTGATGGGTCCATCTGGTCCATCTCAGCCAATTTACTCCAATGCAACCCAACTCAGGTTGACAACTTCGACCCAGTCTTTTATCCCTCACTTTGCTACACTTAGGTCTGCACCCTACAAAACATCATCTGGCATTCTTTCCACAATAAACCTGTTTTCACTGCTGCGACCAAGTTCCAGTCACCACCCATGCCTCACAACCAATATCTACTCCAAGACTTCAGTGGTAAACCAGTTCCCTGGAGAAAACCCAATGATCTTGAACCAGTAATGTCAACACTCATCACAGAAGAGCAGAGGCCAGAGTGTGAGACCATGAAGAGGCAGACTGAAGAAGAGCATGAAAATTCCGCCAAATACACCTCTTTGGGGAGAGTGCAGTGTTTTGTTGTAAGGGAAAAAGATATGGAAACTGCTCAATTCTATAGCTACACAATTAAGTGCTGCTAAGATAGTATCACTTTGAGTATTAGCTAGTTTCTCCCATATATGGAAGAACTTGTCCCTTACCTACAATTGTATGGCTCTGTGTCCTACCCATGATATTGCACCTCTGCTACTCAACCAGAGGTAGCAACCAGGTGATGGTGCTAAAAGAAATTCAGCCCACAAACACCCAACCACTAGCCTCCGCCTCTGGAACCCACTACTCTGTGTCTCCTCAAGTCATCACAGAAACAAGTTTTCAAGGTAAGTACAAAGTGCAAGAGGAAGAAGAATACACTCAACATTCAGAAACAGGGTCAAATCTGAAGCTGACAACCACTGAGTGCACAGATAGGTTGAATTTAATTCCCAGAATGAACCACAATCACTCCCCTATGCTCTCCATTTTCAGATTCAATTCAAGAATACCTAAAAAGCGGGAATGTGGGACCCTATAATGGTCATCTATGCTACATGTAACAGAACCTCAAAAGAACACCAAATAATATCATGCTTTTTGCTGCACTAGCTGATCAATTTCCCTACACCACCTTGTGTAATTAACTTTGTTCCCTAATTTAATCCTTCAGCCTCTTTTGAAGTCAATTCAGAATTCTTCTTGGAGTGACATTTTTATATTCTTTGCTTTACATCAGGATTTAAGACCACGTTTCAGAGATCCTGTACAAAGCAAGGAGGCTTATAATCTGACCTTGCTTATAAATTTCATGAGAAAGAGCTCTACTCTCCGACATAGTCCTTGGTGTGAAAACTTATTCTCTCAGGAGAGTGAACAGCATTGAAAGGACACTCTATAAAAATGCTAGCTTCATCAAACATTTCATATTTTAACATTACTTTCACTTTTTAACTTAAAACAAGCCCATGAAACACACACAAAAACAAAGTAACAATAACATTATAACTAGTTACAAATAGAACAATCACTGCCAGTCACCTAATACAGGGTCTTGTCCATGTCCTTAAGAAGAGTTAGTCACAATTATCCACTGTTGGAAGGTACCTGATTGCTACATTGGTGCATAGGGAGAGAATTTCCCTTACCAGGGATAAAATGCTTTCTTGATCCCTTTGTCCTAATAGAAACGTCCCGAAGATGGAGACTTCCCTTAAATTGCAGCATTGAAGCCAGACATTTGGTCTGCCATAAACGCCAGCATTTCCCAAGTCCTGCAGTAGAAAAAAATATCCAAGTACTTAATAGTACCTCACCACCTGAGCATGGGGATATTTTGGTGATACTTCCAGTCTAGAGGTGTACTAATCTCTTGGAACTGCCTGCAGCGCCAAGCCAGCAATAATCAGAATAAGAATTCTGATGAGATCAAAACCACACTCTCATAGTCTCTGGAAGCCTAACAGACCCCCAACCCACACACACACACACACACACACACACACACAAACCAAGAGCCTTCACTCCCTTTAGAAACTCCTGACATTCATCAGCTTCTGGTCAGCAATGATCCTT
>NW_007260573.1:5587-13762 GCF_000164805.1 Carlito syrichta | reverse complement strand
TCAGGGGGTAGAGGATCATCAGCAACAGGGACAGTGAATAAAATTGCCAGAGAAGGAACAGGGGTTAGTAAGGGAGTTATTTCACCTGGTTCCTCATTTACTTTAATGGGCATTTTAATAAGCTTTTGTTGTGGATCTAAGACATCTCTAATTATATTCTATAATGCAAGAGTTTTTACAAGCACTCATTCCAGACCGTGGAGAGTGTAATACAGTTCCCATTTTTTCTAAAAACTTTGTCATGTTTCTAAATTAATGATGCCTTCTTCAGGGAATCAGGGGCACTGTTCTTTCCCAGATGGAGAAAACAAGATAATCATGGAGAGGAAACTTTACTCATTTATATTTTTGGGGGGTTGGAGTCTCACTCTGTCGCCTACACTGGAGTGCAGTGTCTGCTCTCAGCCACTGCAGCCTCAACCTCCTGGGCTCTGGCAATCCATCCGCCTCAGTCTTCCAAGTAGCCGGAATTACAGGAAAGTGCTACTGTGACCGACTGATTTTTGTATTTATTGTAGAGATGAGGTCTCGCCAATTTGCCCAGGCAGGTATCGAACCCACGAGCTCAGGCAATTCACTCACCTCAGTCTCCAAAAGTGCGGGATTACAGGCTGAGCCACCCAGCCCAGCTTAGGGGAATCTTTAATTCCTCTTTTAGAAAGCATATGCATCAAAATACTTATGAACAATTTTCTTTTTTCTTTAAATTCACTCTGACCCATGATCATATCATGACTCTAAAACTGCATACCCTTCCTAGCTCTGTCCTTCTCTAGAGAGGGGTCTGCAGCACCCTAGGTATGTTCTGATCCCTTCTAATTAAAGTAAGGTCTGACTTTAAGGTCCCTGTTCATATGCCACTAGTCGGAGTTCAGGTCCAGCAGGCCAGGGTTTCCTGAAGGAGGAACAGCATCGACATAGGAGAAAACATGGACACTGACTCTGTTGTTATGCAGGACAGATGCCAATTTATTTTTCTTTTCAAGTTATTTTTATACTTTTAGTTACATACAGTTTGGCCTTCAAACCCAGTGTATTATTTTGTTTTGATTATTGTTCTAACAGCAATGAAATACTGTCTGTCTTCCCTCAAATTTGTGACAATATATCCACTAATAGAATCTTTAAAGCATGTAATTTTTCACAACGTGTTTTCTGTAACTATTAACCCTAAGCATCTAAATGTTAACAACTTAATGCCTAAGTTATGCTTTCCTAAATTTTTTTAAAAATACAATTACAAAGCCTTTCCTACTATTTCAACCTTTCTATATTAATCAACTACTCTAAAATGCAAAAAGTTTGTGTATATTGCAAATTATAGGGCCATCCATCTGTTTTCTTGCATAAATGACCACACCTAAAATTAAAACACTCGTAGTCATTACAGCAACTTTTTTTATGTTAAAAACACCTATATAACACTTCACAATTAACAAAAGGAAAGCAACATCCCCATAATTCTCTAATTAGCAACCAACTTAGAAAACTAAAACTAATAAGCCTATTATGATGCCAAACATGATGTTTATAATTTGCATCTATAGTCCCATAAGGCTGAATGATGCACATTCAACTCAAGACTCCCAGGGGTAGGAGAGTACCCTGCATAGTTTTCAACCATTGTTGCAGTTTAAAACACCAAAAGGGTGGGGACAGAGAAACTCAAGTGAAGGGTCATATCTCGGCAGAAAAATTTCCATTTCACTAATTGCTTCTTTCTACTAATATATTATTTTAATGGACTACTATTTTTTTGCATTCCCCATTTCTTCATATACCAGTGGCAAACATAACAAGATGAGTAGAAGAAGCAGGGCCAGTAGCGACCTAGAATGGCCTTACCACATGGGGTCCTCAGTCTTCTGAATCCTGTCCACATGAATGTCTCTGAGTCTGGCTCCTGACACTGGGTAATTGGAATGGAGCAGACCTCACAATGGGCCCCTGAGAGGGGTTTGGAGTTCAGACGCTGGGGTTCACGCCTGTTATCCCACTGGTCTGTGAGGCTGAGGCAAGAGGATGGCCTGAGTCCCCAGGATCAAGACAAGCCTGGGCACCTTGGCAAGACCTTCTCTCTACAAGAAGCCAAAGAAATGAGCCGAGCCTAGTGGTACATGCCTGTAATACTTGCCACTAGGGAGGCCATGGAGGGAGGATCACCAGATCCCAGTTGGTGGAGGCTGCAGAGGGAGAGTGGGTCCCTGAGATCTGGCTTGGGCAACAGAGTGAAACTCCGACTCAGAATAATAATACCAACAACCACCACCACCACAATCACATGCCGGGCTCAGGGTCTCAGTCTGTCCTGGCCTTTTGGAGGGCCAGGCGAGTGGACAGCCTGAGCCTGCGTGTTCGACACCAGCCTGGTACGTGGGACATGACGTCCTCTTGGCCATCAAAATAAATGCAAAGGTTAGCCAGGCATGGTGGCTCAGGCCTGTGGTTCCAGACATTCTGGGGACTGAGGCAGGAGAATTGTCTGAGCCCGGCAGGTGGAGTCTGCAGTGGCCTTGAGCATGCCCCTACATTCTGGCCTGTGTGACAGAGCTGGATTCTGACTCCAAATAATAATAATCACAATCACCATCACGAACTACCTGCCACCTAGCTCGAGGAGTCACCTTCAGTGATGGGAGAGGAAAAGGCACTTTTTGGCCTGTCATTCACAGGAGTTTTCAAATGTGGCCACCGGGCACGTAAATTGCATGTCTTGGGCTACACACACCAGAAGACCTGCCTTCACCTTCTAAACACGTACCCACAACAAAGACATGTGTGAGCTCACAGAACAGACAGCCCCAAGCTAGGGCATCTGTCGTGCACACAGCAATCAAGGCGGTCCATCAATGCCATGGTCAGCCCAGGTTCTGGTCACCCAGTCTACCACCTTTGGGAGGAGGGCGGTCCCTTCCTCCCCCAATCACCCCATAGTACATCACCCACGTGGACCTTTCCCGGGGGAGCTGTGCACGCCCATAGTGATGCACGTAGGAAGCATTTTTTTGTCTCTGTAGTCTCCAATGGCTGACCTGGGGCACAGTGGCATGATTGTGGCTCCTGGAGCCTCGACCTGACGGGCTCAGGCTGTCCTCCCCTCCCAACCCCTGAGCAGCTGGGACTCCGGGGAGCACCACTCTTGACTCGATTTTGGGGACATTTCACCATGACGAGGTCTGACCATGTCGCCCGGGCTGCTCTCCAACCCCTGGGTCAGGCTGACTCCCGCTTCTGCCTCCCAATGCTTGGGTCATGGCCATGTGTCACGTTGTCCCAGCCTGGACTCGCACTTTCGGTCAGTGGGGGTGACGTCAAAGAAAGACTCGTGATGGAGGGCTTCACATCTCGTGTATCCAGGACCGAGGGCGCCACCGCATGCAACTCCTCTGTTAACGTTCCAGGGAGCAACGAGCTCTAGCTACTTGGTCCAGATTGGTCTTGAACTCCCGGGTTTCAGCAGTCCCCCACCTCAGTATCTCAAAGCCACAGCCTGATTGTCTGCCAATGCACTGTCTTTTGGGTACTCTAGTCCCAAGGCTGGGGAATCCTTTTCAAATGATCTTTGTCTCTTCACGAAGATCACAATTCCATACACAAATGGATGCTCTTCTTTTTTCCCCCTTTTTTCCTTTATTTCTTTGAGATGGAATATAACTCCATTGCCCAGGCTGGAGGGCAGTGGCTTGCTCCCTGCCACAGCAACCTCGGCCCACCGGGCTCCAGTGAGCCTTTACCTGGCCTTCTAAGGAGCAGGAAAAAAGACACACACCACCATGCCCAGCTCATTTAGGATGGAAGGTGGGGACAATGTCTCTCTGACTTGCCCGGGCAGGTCTTGGCCCACATGCTCAGGCTGGCTGCTGACCTCAGCTCCCAAAGTACTGGGATGATGAGGCTGAGCCCCTGAGCCCAGCCTCAATCTTTTATCAAAAATGAACCAGAAGGCCTGGTACAGCGTCCCATACCTGGACTCTCAGATCTCTGAGAGGCCGAGACGTTAGGATGACGCCCAGGAACCCATGGCCAGAAAGGGAGATGTAGGGTGACCCCGTCTCCACACCCATCCAAACAGGGGGTACGGGATCGAGGTGCCTGTCATTCTGGCCACTCTGGAGGCTGAGGCTGGAGGATCTTCGAAGCCCGTGAATTTGTGGCTGACAGAGAATGACAGTCGTGTCCCCAGTCCCTGGCCAGGGGCAACAAAGCCAGACCCTGTTTCAAAAAACATCAGAATCTTACACAGATTCTCAACTGCACATGCTGTGTTCACAGGGCGACTGGCTTTAGAGCCAGGAACAATGGGATTGCAGGGGAAGAAATGTCCCTGGGTGAGGGAGGTGTCCCTGACCATTCTTGGTGGAAGGTCCCCGTTGCCGATTTGAATGTTCGGCCTGCCTCGTGCACATATCTCACCTCGGAGAGGAGAGCCGCAGGAACCCGGCCAGGGAGCCTCAGTAACTCCCACCCCAAGGTGGGGCAGCTATTGGGTGGGTTGGGGGTGGAAGGTGTTGAGCTTGGGCAACCCTCTCGTGTGGGGGGGTGGGGGGAAGGACTGAGGGCAGAATGTTTGCAGGAGAACATTTTTCTTTCTTTGTTTCCTTCTTTCTTTCTTTCTTTCTTTCTTTCTTTCTTTCTTTCTTTCTTTCTTTCTTTCTTTCTTTCTTTTCTTTCCTCACTAGGTTGCACAGGATGCTCTCAAACCACCCAACTCAGGCCATCCTCTTGGCCTGGGCCTCCCAAACTGCTGCAATCACAGGCTTTCCATTTGGTCAACATCCTGGTCTTACTGCCTGGTCTTGAACTCTGAGCCAGACGCGACCCTCCCATCGAGGCCTGCCCTCATCCAGGGTTTTCTGGGTTTTGTTTTGGGTTGATGTGGGGGCTTGCTATGGTCTCCAGCCTGGTCTCAGCTCCTGGGCTTCAGCCGTCTTCCTGTCTCGGCCTCCCCGAAGTCCCAAGGAGACAGGCATGAGTCGCATGGCTGGCCCTCACCCAATGGTTGAGAGTCACATCCTTCCTTTCCCTAAGGTGGCTCCTGGGAGGAGCGAGCAGGTCCATCCTGGGGATCGAGGTGGGTGGAGGGGTGGGTACCCTGGCGGAGACAGACCTCTGTACCAAGTGCTGCCTGGTAGCAGGCTCAGTGGGTGACTATGGCTGCACTCTGCCTGGTTCCGGGTCATCTGAAGGGAGCGGGCCTTGCAGTAGAGCTGTGAGTGGCGTATGAAGGCCAGTCATGGCAGCTGACGTCTGTCACCCCAGTGCTTTTGGAGGATGAGGCGAGAGGATGGCCTGAGCCCCTAATTCGATACCAGCCTGGACACCTTGGTGAGAGCTCATCTCTAAAAGAAGTCCCAAAAAGGAGCTGAGCGTGGTGGCACACACCTGTCTTTCTGTCCACTTGGGAGGTCATAGCAGGATGATCGCCGGAACCAAGTCAGTGGAGGTTGCAGTGGCTGAGAGCAGGCCTTTGGGGGCCACCACAACTGACCCGATTTTGGAATTTCTCACCGAGACAAGGTCTGTCAACCTCGTCCGGGCTTTTCTCTGACCGTGGGCTCAGGCAGCCTCCCACCTCAGCCTCCCAGGGCGTGGGACTGACAGACATGAGCTACGGTGCCTGGTCTGGACTCCCAAGTTCTGTAGGCAGGGAAGATGCAAAGGAACACCTTGGGATGTAGTCCACCACATCCCATGTAGCCGGGACCATGGACGTCACCATACGTGACTCCAGTGTTTCCTTTCTGGGGAGTGACGATGTCTTGTTATGTGGCACAGGCTGGTCTTGAATGCCTGGGCTCCAGAGGTCTCCCACCTCAGCCTCCCAATGCCTCAGCCTGATTGTCTGCTGATCCACCATCTTTCAGGAACTCTAGGCCAAGGCTTGGGCCTCCTTCCCAAATATTCTCTGTCTGTTCACGATGATCAAAACTCCAAACACAAATGAATGCTCTTCTTTTTTTCCTTTTTTCATTTTATCTTTGAGTCAGAGTCTCACTCTGTCACCCAGGTTGGAAGGTGGTGGCTTGCTTCTGGTCACTGCAACCTAGGCCTCGCAGGCTCTCGCAAGCCTTTCCCCAGCTTTTTGAGTAGTCAGAACAACAGGCGCAAGCCCTCATGTCCTGCTCATTTGGGACTGAGAGTAAAGACGAGTCTCGCCGAGGTGCCCAGATGGGTCTTGTCCCTCAGGAATGGGCTGTGTGCTGGCCTGGGTCTCCCAAAACGCGAGGATGATGAGGCTGAGCCCCAGAGATCAGTTTTGATCCTTCCTCGAAAATGAACCAGAAGGCCTGGTGTGGCAGACCACGTTTGGAATTCCAGAGCTCTGGAAGGCCGAGGCCGGAGGATGGCTGTAGCCCAGGAGCCCAAGGCCAGCCGGGGTCATGCAGGGAGACCCTGTTTCTGCACCAATACAAACAGGGAGTCTGGGATTGAGGTGCCTGTTTTCCTGGGCACTCCGGAGGCTGAGGTTGAGGATCACTGGATCCTTTGATTTCGAGGCTGGCAGTGAATGTCGGTCGTGTTCCTAGGCCCCAGCCTTGGTCACAGAGCCATACCCTGTCTCCAAAAACATCAGAATCATACACAGATTGTCAACTGCATGGGGTGTGTTCACAGGGCAACTGTCTTTAGATCCAGGAAAAATGGGATTGGGGGAAGAAATGTCCCTGGGTGAGGGATGTGTCCCTTGCCTATCATGGTGGAAGGTCCTTGTTGCTGAGTTGGAGGGTCAGCCCGCCTGAGGCACATTTCACACCTTGGAGAGGAGAGCCAGCAGGATCGTGGCCAGGGAGCCTTGGGAACTCCCACACCAAAATGGGAGCAGCCATGGTGGGAGTTGTTGATGAAAGGTGTTGAACTTGGGGACCTTCACATGTGTGTGGGCGGGCAGGGAAGTACTGAGGGCAGAAGTTTTGTAGATGAATTTCTTTCTTTCTTTCTTTCTTTCTTTCTTTCTTTCTTTCTTTCTTTCTTTCTTTCTTTCTTTCTTTCTTTCTTCCTTCATTCCTTTCTTTCTTTGTTTCTTTTTTTCTTTCTTTTCTTTCCTCACTATGTTGTCCAGGCTGCTCTCAAACCGCCCAATATGGGTCAACCTCTCAACCTCAGTCTCCAAAACTCCAATGATTACAGCTTTTCCATTTGATAAACATCCTGGTCTCCTGCCTGGTCTTGAACTCTGGGCCAGAGGCGATCCTCCTACCAAGACCTCCCTGGGTGCAGGGCTGATGATCGTGATACATGGTGCCTGGCTTGGACTCACAAGTTCTGTCAGCCAGGGAGACACAAAAGGAACACCCTAGGAGGGAGGACACCCATCCTGTGTAGCCAGGACCATGGGTGCCACGATGCGTGACTCCAGTGTTTGTACTCTGGGGAGCGATGAGGTCTCACAATGTGGCCCAGGCTGGTCTCAAACTTTTGGGCTCCAGCGGTGCCCTGCTTCAGCCTCCCAAAACCACAGTTGGATTGTCTGCCGATCCACCATCATTTGGCAACTCTAGGCCCAAGCCTGTGGCCTCCATCCCAAATAATCTCTGTCTGTTCACAATAATCCCAACTCCATACAAAAATTGATGCTCTTCTATTTTGTCCTTTGTCCTTTTTTTGAGTTGGAGACTCACTCCATCGCCCATGCTTGCAGGAGAGAGCTCACTCCTGGCCACTGTAGCCTTGACCCGCCAGGCTCCGGCAATCCTGACATGGCTTTCTGAGGAGATGGATAACAAGTGCACACCACCACACCTGGTTCATTTGGGATGGAGTGTAGAGATGAGGTCTTGCTGAGTTGCC
The DNA here is from genome assembly GCF_000164805.1 of Carlito syrichta. Lineage (NCBI taxonomy): Eukaryota > Metazoa > Chordata > Mammalia > Primates > Tarsiidae > Carlito > Carlito syrichta. The sequence continues at coordinate 5,974 of NW_007260573.1, read as the reverse complement.
CTTCGGGTCTCGGCTCAGAGGCTCAGGATGGCCACTAGTTTCAGTCACCAAAAGCACTGGGATGACGAGGCTGAGTCCCCAAGATGTGCCCCTCGTTTCTTCATTGAAAATGAACTAGAAGGCCTGGCCTTTTTCCCACACCTGGAATCCCAGTGCTCTGGGAAGCTGAGGTGGGAGGATGACTGAAGTTCAGGAACCCAAGGTCAGCCCGGGCCACACAGGGAGACCCCGTCTATCGCTCATCCAAACAGGGGGTCTGGGATTGAGGTGCCCATCGTTCATGCCACTGCGGAGGCTGAGGCAGGAGCATCAATGGAACCCACAACTTTGAGGCTGGTGGTGAAGGACAGTCATTTCCCCGGGCACCAGCCTGGGCCACAGAGGCAG
>NW_007260573.1:0-5199 GCF_000164805.1 Carlito syrichta | reverse complement strand
GGGGTTGGAAGTTGCCAAGAGTGGGTGACCCTCACATTTGGGGGCAGCTGGGTGGACGGGTTAGGGCAGAATGTTTACTGTAGTATGAATTACATCTTTCTTCTTCTCTTCTTCTTTCTTTCTTTCTTTCTTTCTTTCTTTCTTTCTTTCTTTCTTTCTTTTCTTTTCTCACTAGGTTTCTCAGGGTGCTCTCAAACCATACAACTCGGGTCATCCTCTCTGGGTGGGCATCCCAAACTGCTATGATCACAGGCTTTGGATTTGGTACAAATCCTGGTTTTCCTGCCTTGTCTTGAACTCTGGGCCGGAGGCAATCCTCCCACCGAGGACTGCCCTCAACCAAGGTTTTCTGGGTTTTGCTTGGGGTCTAGTTGGGGAATTGCTATGGTGTCCAACCTGGTCTCAAGCTCCTGAGCTCTGGCACATATTCCTGTCTTGGCCTCCCTGAAAGCCGAGGAGACAGGCATGAGTCACCCAGTCATCCCCAACCCTCGTAGATTTGAGAGTCAAGTCCTCCCATTTTTCCATGGCAGCACCTAAGAGGAGGGAGGGCATTTACCCTAGGAAACGAGGACGGTGGAGTGGTGGTGCCTAGGTGGAGACACACAGCTGTGCCAGGATCTCTCCCACGAGATGGCTCGATAGGCAACTCTGGCCAACCTCTCTGTTGTTCCAGGTTATTGGAAGGGAGTGGACCTCATGGTGGGGCCCCAAGAAAGTTGTGTAAGCCAGGCTTGGGGGCTCACATCCTCATTAGGGCACTCTGGGAGACCAAGGAAAGTGGAAGGCCTGAGACCAGGGTTCGAGACCACCATGGACACTTTATCGAGACCTCATCTTTACAAGAAGACAAAAAATGAGCCGAGTGTGGTGATGCATGCCTGTCGTTCAGGCCACTCAGAAGGCTGTGGGGAAGGATCACCAGTGCCCCTCTGGTGGAGGCCATGGAGGCAGAGGGTGGGCCCCTGCACTCCGGCCTGGGTGACAAAGTGGAACTCCGTCTGAGAAAAATAATACCAACCACCACCACCACAACCACAGGCAGGACTCAGGGTCTCAGCCTGGCATCCCGGCTGTACAATAACCCAGGTGACTGGACAGCCTTAGCCTGAGGGTTCAACATCAGCCCAGGACACCAGGTATGACGTCATCTTGACCATCAATAATAAATCCAAAGATTAGTCTGGTGTGGTGGCACGGGTCTGTGATTTCAGTTACTTAGGGATCCGAGGCAGGAGGGTCACAAGAGCATGGAAGGTGGAGTTTGCAGTGACTGTAAGCAGATCCCAGCCCTCTGTCCTTTGCAACAGAGAGGGATTCCGACTCCAAGTAATAAGAATCACTACCACCACAACCACCACCACAACTGACACACAGTGCGAGGTGTCACCCTCAGGGATGGGAGAGGAAAGGGGAATTTCTGGCCTGTCATTTGAGGGGGGTTTCAAAGGTGGCCACTGGGCATGTCTTTCCCGTGCCTGTGGCCACATGCCCCAGAAGGCTGGCCACTACCTTCCACACTCATGCCCTTGGCAAAGACACGTGTGAGCTCATGAACAGAGGACCAGGATATAGCAGCCATCGGGCACAGAGCGATGAAGCAGTATGGCAATTTGAGGGCAGTCCAGATTATGGTCGCCCTCTCTGCCACCATGGGTGGGGGAAGGCTTCTTCCTCCTCAATCATTCCATCTCCTCCGCCCATGCAGACCTTTCCCTGGGGAACCATGGATGCCCATTGTGACACACATGGGAGGCATATTTTTGTCCCCAGAGTCTCCATCAGCTGGAATGGGACACAGCAACATAATCGTGTCCCCCAGGGCCTCACTTTGTGGGGCAAAGGCGTTCCTCCTGAGACATGGTTGCTACTTTAGGGTCCCCAGCCACCAATAATTTAAGAAACCTGTTATCTCAGTTATTTGCCATTCTCGGAAAATAAGAGGGGCTATCAATTACCATAGCTTTTATACGTGAGTTTAAACAACCCTAAATATCAAGGGAACGTTTTGATTTTTTAGGTAAACTAAAACATATTGGAGGAGAAGTAGAATAAACTGAAAAAGAAAAATTATGATTTATAACACTTTTGACTTGTGATGAAAAAAGATTGGGGCCTCCTAAGAAAGAGGAATGGTTAGTAAAAACAGTAAAAATCTTAGCATCCCATGTAACAGGCTGGAAGACTACAGGGTTTGGGATATAAGACCAATAAGATTTTTCCAAATAAATGCAACCCACCTGGCACACTATAATAGCCAGCATGTCAACAAAAACAGTAGAGGGAGGGAGGGAAGTGTTTTTGAGAGCGAACCAGATCCTCAGCATCGTGGTTGAGCACCTTGACTTTCCCCATGTGGGCGATGTGCACTGTCTAGTCAAAACAGCTCAATGATAATGTCTGGGTTGGGGAGTGGGAGACGACAAAAGATGAGATGTCTTCAGTAGAGTTGGTGGAGGTTGAAGTGATTGTTGAATGGTGAGACGTTTCAACTTTGGCACCAACACCTTTTCTTCATCATCTGCATTATACTCAGAATGGTGTGATTCATGTCTCTTCTGGCTGTAACTTGATGGGGGTGGGGGGCTCGGCATGTCTAATTAGACGATCCTATACCACAGTAGGTTAGGGCAAGACCCAGGCTAAAAGACAAGCATATACTGCCTCACATGTTAAAAAGACATCAGACCCCTTCCATTGACCTGTAAGAAGATCTTTCCATTTTACCATCGGTTTAACAGCATTCTCAGGACTCCAATGTCTTATCATAGCTGAATGTGCTTGAGAGTCCAAATTGAGATAATTAATTACAAGCATAGCATGATTTATGATATGATGTGGAGAACTATATTTGTATTACTCTTTCTGCAATTTAATTATTTGATTTTTTAACGTTTGATGGTCTCTCTAGACTATAGCTTGATGATGAGGATTGTATGGAATTCCTGTAGAACAAGAGATGCCAAAGAGGGCACAAAACGACTGAAAAGCTTTTGATGCATAAGCAGGAGCATTATCAGTTTTTAATTGTTTAGGAGTACCCAGCTCTAAAAACAAGAGAATAAATGTTGGAATACATCTTTATAGGATTCCCAAGTTCTGGGCAGGCTAAAATTACATGGGAAAATGTACCCACTGTCACTTGTAGAAAAGAAAATTTTCCAAAACTTTGGAAATGTGTAACATCCATTTGCCACAAAACATTAGATTTTAATCCATGGGTATTAACTCCTTAGGGGATGGGGTTATTAGAATTAGGACACAAAGTACAATTTTTTATGATTTATCTAGCCATTTCTCTTGCAATGTGAAAGTGGTGCCTTAAAGATGCAGCGTTTTGGTGATGAATTTTATGGGACTGCTGAGCTTGATTGACTAAAGAACCTACAAGGAGAGGGCACATTACCAATTATATCAAGGCATCTGCTAATTGATTACCTTGATGTAGAGGTCCAGGGAGTCCTGAATGAAATCTAATATGACCTATGAAAAATGGTTGGTTTTTAACAATTATTAGTTGCTGTAATTGGATAAGTAAATCAAGAATAGCTCCCTTATTTCTTTTTTTTTTGAGTTGGAGTCTCACTCTGTCACCCAGACTGGAGTGCAGTGGCCGCTCCCGGCCACCTCAGCCTCGACCTGCTGGACTCTGGCGATTCTTCCGCCTCAGCCTTCCAAGTAGCCAGAATTACAGGCATGCACTACCACACCCGGCTGATTTTTTGATTTATTGTAGAGATGAGGTCTTGCTGCCCAGACAGATCTTGAGCCTGCGGGCTCAGGCAATCCACTCACCTCAGCCTCCCAAAGGCGTGGGATTACAGGTTTAGCCACCGAGCCTGCCCTAGTTCCCTTATTAATAGGAATAGTGGCTTTTTAAAATATGAGACAACAGCTCTTTTATATAACAGCAATCAGCATAGAAAGACAATTTTCTCCTCTTAAGTCAAGATGGTCACAAATCCCATTTCCTCCTTCCATGGCGACACTTGCCAGAGTTCATTTGGCACCAAGGTGCAAATCAAAATTATCTGGATATTTTTCATGTTACCTAGCTGCTTCTTCTTTAAGCTTTCCTTATCTTCAGAGGGTAGAGGATCATCATCAACAGGGGCAGTGGCTAATATTACCCGGTAAGGAAGATGGAGTAGTAAGGGAATTCTTTCACCTGGTTCCTATTTTACCCTAATGGTCATTAAATCAATCTCAAGTTGTGGATCTATGACATCTCTAATTATATTCCATAATGCAAAAGTATCTACAGGCACTCATTTCGGACTGTGGAGAGTGTAATAAAGTTTCAATTTTTGCCCAAACTTTGTCCATGTTTATAAATTAATGATGCCTTCTTCAGGGAAACAGGATTACTGTTCTTGCACAAAATGGAGAAAACAAGATAATCTTGTAGAGGAAATTTTGATTCCTTTTTTAGAAAGCATATGCATGAAAATACTTATGAACAATTTTTTTTCTTTAAATTGACTCTGACCCATGTTCATATCACGGCTCTAAAACTGCTTACCCTTCACAGCTTTGCTCCACCGAGGCGTCTGCAGCCCCCTAAGCAAGGTTTTATTCATTCAGATTAAAGTAAGGTTTAATTTTCAGTTCTCTGTTCAGGCACCACTTGCTGGAGTCCAACTCCAGGAAGTCAGGGTTTCCTGAAGGAGGAACAGCGTTGGCATAGGAGAAAACTTTGACACCGACTCTGATGTATTTCAGGGCAGATGCCCATTTGGTTTTTCTTTTGAAGTTCCTTTTATACTTTAAGTTTCATAAATTTTGGCCTTCACACTCAGACATATTTATTTTGTTTTAATCATTGTTCTAACGGCGGTGAAATACTGTCTGTCTTCCCTCAAATTTGTGACAATGTATCCACTAAAAGAATCTATAAAGCATGTAAGTTTTCAAAACGTGTTTTCTGTAACTATTAACCCTAACCATCTAATCTTTTAACAACTTAATGCCTAACTTATGTTTTCCTAACTTTTTAATTTTTCTAAATGCAATTACAAAGCCTTTTCTACTATTTCAAACTTTCCATACTAATCATCTACTCTAAAATGCAAAAAGTTTGTGCATACTGCAAATTATAGTGCAATTCATCTGTTTTCTTGGATAAATGGCCGCACCTAAAATTAAAACACTAGTAATCATCACAACAACCTTGTTCGTTATGCCAAAAATACCTATATA
>NW_007260572.1:67498-67820 GCF_000164805.1 Carlito syrichta | reverse complement strand
AACTAGCTGACTTAAGTAGCTGACTAGCAAGTTGACTGGAATGCTGACTAACCAGCTGACTTAACTAGTTAGCCAAATGTTTGGCTACACTGCTAGCCATTTGGATTAACTTGCTAGCTACCTGGTTGGCTAGTTGGCTAGGGAGCCAGCCAACTTAATTAGGCAGCCTGCAGACAGGACAGTTGGATAGCCAGCCAGAATAACTAGCCAGCAACCCTGATGGACAGCTGGCTAGCCAGCATGCTTAACTACCTGGCAACCTACCTGACAAGCCTGCTAACAAGCTGGCTTAACTTGCCAGCCACCTAGCTAGCCAACCGGC
>NW_007260572.1:65462-66109 GCF_000164805.1 Carlito syrichta | reverse complement strand
CTAAACTAGATGGCTTAACTAGTTATCCAGCTGGCTAGCCAGCTGACTTAACTAGCTCTCCAGCACTCTAGCCAGCTGGATAGCCAGCTTTCTTAACTAGTTGACTTAATTAGCTAGACCTCTGACAAGCCAACTGACTTAACTAGGTCACTACCTAGCTAGCCTGCTGGCTAGCCAGCTGAGTTAACTAGCTCTCTTAACTAGTGGACCTCCTTTCTAGCCAGTAAAATTAGGTAGCTTGCTACATAGCTAGACAGCTGGCTATCCAGTTGAATTAACTAGGTGACTTTTATAGCTAGCAACATGTCTAGGCAACTCAGTTAAATAGCATGCTACCTATCTAGCCAGTGGGCTAGTCAGCTGATTCATCTAGGTGACTTAACTATCAAGTTAGATGGCTATGCAGTTGACATAACTAGCTAGCTACCTAGCTGGCAAGCTGGCTAGTAGACTGATTAACAAGCTTCAATAACTACCTAGCCAGCTGGATAGCTAGCTGACTTATTGCCTGGTTATGTAGCTAGCCATCAGGCTAGACAGCCGACTAAACTAGCTGACTTAACGAAGTAGCCACCTGGTTAGCCAGCAGACTTTACCTAGCTACTAGAAAGACAACTGGATAGCCAGTAGACTTAACTATCTGACAT
>NW_007260572.1:32573-64199 GCF_000164805.1 Carlito syrichta | reverse complement strand
CTAACTAGCTAGTCAGCAGACTTATCTAGATGACTTAACTAGCAAGCTACCTACCTAGCCAGTTGACATAACTAGCTGACTTAACTAACTAACTACCTAGCTAGCCAGCTGCCTGGCTAGCTGACTTATCTAGCTGACTTAACCAGCTAGCCAGCTGGCTGGCCAACTGACTTAATTAGCAAGGCAGCTGGATGGCCAGCTGAATTAACTAGCTGTCTTTACCAGCTAGCCAGGTCTCTAGCATTCTGACTTAACTAGCTATCCCGCTTGCTAGCTAGCTGACTTAACTAGCTTACTACCCAGCTAGCCAGCTTGCTAGTCAGCTGAATTAACTAGTTGCCTTAACCAGCTAGCCAGTTTGCTAGCCAGTTGACTCAACTAGATGACTTAACTAGTAAGCCAGCTGGCTACCCAGCTGACTTAACTAGCTTTCTAACTAGCTAGCTAGCTGGCTAGCCAGCTGAATTAACTAGCTAACTAATTTAGCTAGCCAGCTGGCTAGCAAACTAAGTTAACTATCTCACTGCCTAGCTAATCATCTGGCTAGCCACCTGACTTAACTAACTAACTTATATAGCTGGCCTGATTTCTAGTCAGCTGAATTAATTAGCTTGCTAAATAGCTAGCCAGCTGACTTAAATAGGTGACTTAAGTAGCTAGCCAGTGGGCTAGAAAACTGACCTAATTATCTGGTTACCTAGCTAGCCCACTGTCAAGCCAGCTGACTTAACTAGGTGACATAACTAGCCTGCCAACTGGCTACCAGGCTGGCACAACTACCTAGATATCTAGCTAGCCAGCTGGATAGCCAGCTGACTTAACGAGCTAGCTACCTATGTAGCCTGCTGGTTTGCCAGCTGCTTTAGTTACCCAGATATCTAGCTAACCAGCTGGCTAGTGAGTTGACTTAACTAGGCTGTTTACCTAGCTAGCTAACTGGCTAGACAGCTGACTAAACTAGTTGACTTAACCAACTAGTTGACTTATCTCACTGACAACACTAGCTAGTCATATAGCTATCTAGCTGACTTAACTAGCTAGCTACCTGCGTTGCCAGTTGGCTTGCCAGCTCTCTTAACTAGGCAAATTAACCAACTAGCCAGCTGACTACCCAACTGACTTAACTGGCTCACTACCTAGCTAGACAGCTGGTTAGTCACCTGATTTAACTAGCTGATTTAACTAGCAAATTACTAGCTAGCCAGCTGACTTAAATCGTTAGCTAACTAGCTAGCTCCCTAGCTAGCCAGCTGACTTAAGTAGTTAGCTAACTACCTAGCTACATAGCTAACAAGCTGACAAATAATTAGCTGCCTAGCTAGCTAGCTAACTTAACCAGATGGCTACTTTGTTAGCTTACTCGTTATCTAACATGCTAGTTAGCTGACTTAATTCATCTGACTTAACTCGTTAATGAGCTAGCTAGCTTACACAACCAGCTGACTTAACTCGTTAGCTAACAAGTTAACTAGCTGACTATTCCAGATGACTTAATTGGCTAGCTAACTAGTTAGCTAGCATACTCAAACAGCTGACTCAACCTGTTTGCTAACTAACTAGCCTGCTGACTCAACCAGCTGACTTAACATGTTAGTTAACTAGCTAACTACCTGACTCAACCTGCTGACTTAAGCCGTTAGCTAACTACCTAGCTAGCTATCTTAACCAGTTCACTAAATTAGTTGGTAGCTGACTTAACTAGCTGACTTTGCTAGCTGACTTAACTACTTAGCTGGCTGACTTAACTGGCTGACTTAACTAGTTAGCTAGCTGACTTAACTACCTGAATTAAATAGTTCCTAACTATTTAGCTAGCTGAATAACTAGCTGATTTAACTAGTTAGCTAACTAGTTAAATAGTAGACTTAGTCAGTTGACTTAAATAGTTAGCTAACTAGTGAGCTTGCCGTCTTAGCTAGCTTACTTAGCTAGCTAGTTAGTGAGGTAGCTGACTTAGCTAGCTGACTTAACTAGTCAGCTACCGAGATAGCTAGCTGACATTACGAGTTGGTTAATGAGTTACCTAACTGTTTTCACTATTTGGTCAATGAGTTTACTAGTTGCCTTAATTAATTGGGTAATGAGTTAGCTAGGTGACAACTTGTTTGCTGATGATTCTGCTAATTACTTATATGGTTTAACACGTTGGCTGACGACTTGGCCAACTTGTTAGCTGGCATAACATGTCAGCCAACTAGTTGGCCGACTAGTTAGCTGGGTTAATTAGTTGACTGAGGAGTTGGTCCACTAGTTAGCTCAGTTAACTATTTGGCTGGCCAGTGTTCTGACCTAAATAGTTGGCCTACTAGTCAGCTGATTGGTTAGCTGACTTAAATAGTTGTCCAGCTAGTCAGACTACTGGTTAACTTACTTAACCAGTGGGCCAGTGAGTGAGCCCACAGGTGAGCTGTCTTAACTACTCAGCCGGTGAGTGAGCCGACTGGCCAGCTGAATTAACTATTCAGCCAGCAAGAGGACCGACTTGTCGTCTGATTTAACTATACAGCCCACAAGTGAGCTGACTGGTCAGCCAACTTTAGTTGGCTAGTTAGTGAGCTGAATGGTCAGAAGAGCTAACAAGTCAGCTGGTGAATGAATCGACTGGTTAACTGACTTAACTAGTTGGCCAGCGTGTGATCCAACATGTGAATGGCATAAACTATTCGGCTGGCTTGCGAGCCGACTACTGAGCTGAATTGTCAGCTGGAGAGCAAGCCACCTATTTATCTCACCTCTTGGCCTGCGAGCAAGCTGACAATTTAGTTGACTTGTTGGCTGGCGAGCAAGCCATCTTGTTTGCTGACTAGTTTGCAGGCAAGTGAGCCAACTAATTAGCTGACCTGATAGAAAGAGAGTGAGCGCACTATTTATCTGACCAGATGGCTAAGTTGCTAGATGACTAGGTAGCTGACTTAACTAGCTAGCTGACTAGCTAGCTGACTAACTAGCTGACATAACTAGCAAGCAAACAAGCTATATAACTCTCTAGTTTGCTGACTTAACTAGCTAGCATTCTGGCTAGTTAGCTGGCCAACTGACTTAAATATCTGACAAGCTAGCTGACTAGCTAACTGACAACTAACTGGCAGACTAGCAAGCTGACTAGCAAGCTGACTTCACTAGCTAGCTGAATGGTCAGCTGACTTGCTAGCTGACTTAGCAAGCTAGCTGGCTAACTAGTTGACTTAACTAGCTGACTAGCAAGTGGGCTGGATAGCTGGCTAGCCAGCTGACTTAACTAGCTAGTTAACTGGTTGTCTACATGGCTAGCAATCTGGCTTAACTAGCTAGATACCTGGCTGGCTAGCTTGCTAGGCAGCTGGCTAGCTAGTTAGCAGGCTGACCAACTGGCTAGCCAGCCAGCTAAATAGCTATCTGGCTGACTGGATGGTTGCATAATCAGCTGCTTTAACTAGCCAGCCACTCTGCTGGTCAGCAGGCTGGCCAGCTAGCTTATCTAGCGGGCCACCTACATCACCAGCCTGATATGCAGCCAGCTAAACTTGCCAGTCACCTAGCTAGCCTGCTGGCTAATGAGCTGACTTAACTAGCTGACTTAACTATATACCCATCCAGCTAGCAGCTGGATTAACTAGCTAGCCACCTAGTTAGCCAGCTGGCTTGCCAACTCACTTAATTACCTAGCTACCTTCCTAGCAAGGAGGCTAGCCGGCTGACTTAACTGCCTGACTTAACTAGCTATCCAGGTGACTAGGCAGCTGACTTTCCTAGGTTACTTAACTTGCTAGCCAGTGGATTAGACAGCTGAGTTAACATAACTATTTATCTACCTAGATAGCCAGCCCTCTAGTCAGCTGACTAAACTAGGCGACTTAACGAGCAAGCCTGCTGGCTAGCAGGTTGAATTAACAATGTAGGTACCTAGCTAGCCAACTGGATAGCCTACTGACTTATCTAGCTAGCTACCTAAGTATCCCGCTGGCTTGCCAGCTGACTTAACTACCTAGGTACTTAGGTAACTAGCTGCCTAGTGAGTTAACTTAACTAGGTGACTTAAACAGCTAGTTTGCTGGCTAGTCAGCTGACTTAACTAGCTGGCTACCTATCTAGCGAGCAGACTAGCCAGCTGACTTACCTAGCTGACTTAAACTAGGAAGCTGTCAGGTCATCTCACTTAGTTTGCTAGCTATCTATGTAGCCAGCAGGCTAGACAGCTGACTTAACTAACTGACTTGAGCACCTATTCTGCTGGCTAGCAAGATGATTTGTCTAGCTAGCTACCTACCTAGTCAGCTGGCTAGACAGATGATTAAACTAGCTGACTTACCTGTTAGCCAGTGGACTAGCCAGCTGACTTACCTAGCTGACATCTCTAGCTAACCAGGTAGCTATCTATCTGACTTAACTAGCTAGCTACCTACCGAGCCATTTGGCTAAGCAGCTATCTTAACTAGCTGAATTAACCAGCTAGCCAGCTGGCTAGACAACAGACTAAACTAGCTTGCTAACTAGCTAGCCAGCTGGCTAAGTCAGCTGGCTAGCCAAGCTTAAGTATCTCACTTAACTAGCAGCTTCCTAGCTAGCCACCTGTCTTAAATAGTTAGCTAACTAGATATTTATATAGTTAGCCAGCTGACTTAAATAGTTAGCTAACTAGCTAGCTATATAGCTAGCCAGCTGACTTAAATAGCTAGCTTACTAGCTAGCTACCTAGCTAACAAGCTGACTTAAATAGTAAGCTTTCTTGCTAGCTAGCTGACTTATCCAGCTAGAAAATTGGTTAGCTAAATTATCTAACGTGCTAGCTAGGTGATTTAATCATCTGTCTTATCTTGTTAGCTAATGAGCTGGCTAACTGACTCAACCAGCTGAATTAACTCATTAGCTATCTAGCTAGCTAGCTGACCATCCAGCTGACTTAACTCGTTAGCTAACTAGCTAGCTAGACTACTCAACCAGCTGACTTAACCCATTATTTAACTAGCTAACAACTTGACTTAACCTGTTGATGTAAACTTTTAGCTAACTAGCTAGCTAGATATCTTAACCAGCTGACTAAATTAGAAAACTGACTTAACTAGATGACTTAGCTAACTGACTTAACTACTTGGCTAGCTGACTAACTGGGTGACTTACTAGTTAGCTAGCTGATTAAACTACCTGAGTTAAACAGTTAGCTAACTATTTAACTAGCTGTATAATGAACTGACTTAACTAATTAGCAAACTAATTAGGCAGCAGCCTTAAGTATCTGACTTAAATAATCAGATAACTAGTGAGCTAGATGACCTAGCTAGCCGAATTACCTAGCTAGCTTGTTAGCTAGTTCACTTAACTAGTTGTCATAACTAGTTAGCTTACGAGATAGCTACCTGAATTAAAGAGTTGGTTAATGTGTTAGATAACTGTTTTAACTAGTTGGTAATCGAGTAAAATAACTGACGTTACTAGCTGGTTACTGAGTTAGCTAGGTGACTTACTTGTCTGATGAATCAGCCATCTAGTTAGCTGGGTTAACACATTAGATGATTTCTCGGCCGACCTGATAGCTGTCTTAACAAGATGGCTGATCAATCGACTGATTATTTTGCTTGGGTAACTAGTTGGCTCTGGAGTTGGCCCCATAGTTAGATCGACTAAGTAGTTGACTGCCTAGTTGTCTGGCCTAATTATTTGGCCAACTATTTGGCCGAATAATTAGCTGACCTAACTAGTCTGCCGAATATTTAGCTGACCTAAATTGTTGGCTGCCAAGTTGGCACACCAGTTGGCCGATTGGTTAGCTGACTTAACTAGTTGGCCAGCTAATAGGACGACTGGTTAGTTGACTTAACTAGTATGCTGGCATGGGATCCGACAGGTCAGCTGGTTTAACTAGTCAGCCGGAGAGTGAGCCGATTGGTCAGGTGAATTAACTATTCAGCCAATGAGTGAGCCGATGCATGCGTTGCCATAACTAGTTGGCTGGTGAGTGAGCCGATTGGTAAGGTGACTTCACTAGTCTGCGGGTGAGCAAGCCGACTACTTTGCTGATCTGTTGGCCTGTGAGCGAGCTCACAAGTTAGTTGACCTGTTGGCTGGCAAGCTTGCCGAATAGCTTGCTTGCCTGCTAGCAGGTGAGCTAGCCGATTGGTTAGCTGACATGATGGAAAACGATGGAGCCCACTAGTTAGCTCACCAGATAGTTGAGTTGCTACCAGACTAGTTAGCTAAGTAACTAGCTGAGTTGTTAGCTGACATAACTAGCTAGCTGACTAACTAGCTGGTTATCTAGCTGACATTACTATCTAGTAAACAAGCTATCTAGCTGTATAACTAGCTGACTTAACTAGCAATCTAATAGGCTAGTGAGATGGCTAGCAGACTTACCTATCTACCTGACTAGCTAGATGAATAGCTAGCTGACTTAACTGGCTAGCTGACTAGCAATGTGACTAGTTAGCTGACTGAATTAGGTACCTGAATAATTAGCTTACTTGCTAGTTCACTTAACTAGCTAGCTGGCTAGCTAGTTGACTTGACTAGCTGAATAACTGGCTGGCTAGCTGGCTAGCCAGCTGACTTAAATAGCTAAATACCTTGTTGGCTAAACTAATAGCCAGGTGTCTCAACTAGCTAGCTACCTGGCTGGCTAACTGGCTAGGCAGCTGGCAATCTAGCCAGCAGGCTGGCCACCTCGCTAGCCAGCTGGCTTAAATAGCCAGCCAGGTGGTTGGACAGTGGAATAGCCAGCCGACTTAAGTAGCTAGACACCATGCTGGTCAGTCAGCTAGCCAGCTGGCTTAACTAGCTGGCCACCAACCTGACCAGTCTGCTAACCCACAGGCTTAACTTGCCAGACACCTAGCTAGCCAGCCGGCTAACCGGATGTCTTAACTAGCTGACAACTAGATAGACATGCGGTTAACCAGCTGACTTAACTAGTGAGCCACCAAGTGAGTCAGATGACTAACCAGCTCACTTAACTCACTGACTAAACTAGCTAGCAAGCAGGCTATCTAGCTGACTTGATTAGCTAGCAACCTACCTAAAGAGGTGGCTAGCCAGCTGACTTAACTAGCTGTCTTAACCAGCAATCCAGCTGGCAAGCAAGCTGACTTAACTCGCTAGCTACCTAGTTAGCCAGATGGTTAGCCACTTGAATTAACTAGCTGACTTAACAAACTAGCCAGTTGGCAAGCTAGCTGACTCAACTAGTTGACTTAACTCGTTAGGTAGCTGGCTAGTCAGCTGACTTAACTAGCAGACTCCACTAGATAGCCAGGTGGCTAGCCTGCTGACTTATCTAGCTACCTATGCAATCCGTTGGCTTGCCAGCTGAATTAACTATCTAATACCTAGATAACCTGCTTGCTATCAAGCTAACTTAACCAGCTGGCAGGCTATTTAACTACCTTCCCAGCTTTCTAGCCAGTTAAATTAACTAACATTCTACAAAGTAGGCCTGCTGTCCTTCTAGCTGAATTAACTAGGTGATTTATCTAGCTAGCCTGGTGTCTAGCGAGTTGACAACTAGCAAGCTACCTACCTAGCCAGCAGGGTAGTCATCTGAAATAACTAGGGGACTTAACTAGCTAGCCAGCTTGCTAGACAGCTGACATAACAAGCTTGCTACCTAGATTGCAAGCTGGCTAGCTAGCTGACTTAATTAGCTAGCTATCTGACATATCTAGCTTTCTTAAACAGCAAGTTTTTTAGCTTGGCTGCTGACTTAACTAGCTGAAATAACTAGCGAGCCACCTGGCTGCCCATCTGACGTAAATAGCTTTTTAACTAGCTAGCCAGTTGGCTAGACAACTGAATTAACATGCTGATTTACCTAGCTAACCAGTTGGTTAGCCAGCTGACTAAAGAGGTGGCTAGCCAGCTGACTTAACTAGCTGACCAGCTGTCTAGCCACCTGACTCAATTGCCTAGCTACCTAGCTAGCCAGCAGACTAGCCAGCTGATTTAATTAAATGACTTAACTATGTAGTCAGTTGACTAGCCAGCAGACTCTACCTATCTACCCTAGACAGCTGGATATCCAGTTAACTTAACTAGCTGACATGACTAGATAGCCTAAAGGCTAGAAAGCTGACTTAAGTAGCCACCTACCTCCATGACCCGCTGCCTTGCGAGCTGACTTAAGTAATAACTACCTAGCTAATGTGCTGGTCAGAGAACTGATTTAATTAGGTGACTTAACTAGCTAGCCAACTGGGTAGCCCGTTGAATTAACTAGGTAGTTACCATGATAGGCAGTTGGCTAGCCAGCTGACATAACTAACTGTCTTAACTAGCTAGCGAGCTGACTTAAATAGCTGACTTAACTAGCTAGCGATCTAGTAGCCAGCTGACTTAACTACATGAGTTAAGTAGTTAGCTACCTAGCTAGAAAGCTGGACGGCTAGCTGGCTTAACTAGCTAACATAACCAGCTAGCCAGCTGGCTAGCCAGCTGACTTAACTAGCTGACTTAACTAGTTAGAAAGTTGACTTAACTAGATGACTAAACCAGTTACCTACCTAGCTATGCAGCTGGCTTAACTAGCTGAAATACCTAGCTAGCTAGATGGCTAGCCATCTGACTTAACTAGCTTTTTAACTACCTAACCAGCTGGAAAGTCAACTGATTTAATGAGTTGACTTAACTAGCTAGTCAGCTGGTTGCCAACTGACTTAACTAGCTGACTTAACCAGCTAGTCAGCTGGCTAGTCAGATGACTAAACATGTAGGCTAACTATATAGTCAGCTGGCTTGCCAGTTGACTTACCTAGATGACTTAAGCTTGCAAGCTGGCTAGCCAGTTCACTTAATTATCTTACTAACTACCTAGCTGGCAGACTAGCCAGCTGAATTAACTAGGTGCATTGAACAGCTAGCCTGCTGGCTAGCATGCTGACTTATCTAGCTACCTACCTACCTAGCCAGCTGTCTGGACAGTTGCCTAAACTAGCTGCCTTAACCAGCTAGCAAGTTGGTTATCAGCCGACTTAACTTGCTGACATCACTAGCTACTCAAGTAGCTATTTAGATGACTATCTAGTTAACTACATTGCAAGTTGGCTAGCCAGTTCTTTTATCTAGCTGAATTAACCAGCTAACCCGCTAGCTAGACAACTGACTTAACTAGCTCGCTACCAAGCTAACCAAATGGATAACGAGCTGACTTGACTAGCTGACTTAACCAGCTAGCTACCTAGAAAGCCAGCTGAATTAAATAGTTAGCTAACTAGCTAGCTACCTAGCTAGACAGCTGACTTAAATTATTAGCTAACTAGCTAGATACCTAGCGAATAAACTGACTTACATAATTAGCTGCCTATGTAAGTCTGACTTAACCAGCTAGCTAACTAGTTAGCTTACTCATTATATAAAATGCTCGCTAGGTAACTTAGTCACCTGACTTAACTCGTTAGCTAACTAGCAAGCTAGCTGACCTGTACAGCTGATGTAACTCGTTGGCTAACTAACTAGCTTGTCTACTCAAGCAGCTGAGCCAAATGGGAGGGACTGCTTTACTTAGTGCTCAGATACTGGGCTTCTTGCTTAATGTCTATCTTTAAGTCTCTGAGTACAGAAAGCCCTTATCGGGACCATATCAAGGACGGTTGGTGGCTGAAGATGTTAATGTCTGGAATAACCGATCCTAGTTGAGAGGCTAGAGCTTCACGACCTCTCAACGTACCTGCTTGCCCCTTCAATGATACGGAAGAGGACTGGTCACTCGTCCAGTGAGATACTGGATTCCCAAAATGGAGAGACTGTGCTTATAATTCTAAAGTGGACTATCCTGTACCCGGTAAAAGACTATATATTAATGACTGGGGTTTTTAATGGCTCTACACTTGCCAAAGCTAGGTGATATACCAATGGATGGGTGCCTCCAGTACTTTCCATCAAGTATGGCATCCAGCAGATTATTCAGTCTCATCTATGGAGAGCTCTTGCAGCCCTTCAACCAGTCAGCCTGTTTAGATCTGTTGGACAAGCTCAGTCTTACCTTATTAGAGCATACTTGCAATCTCCATATATATTTCTTATTTGGAATTAATATCAAACTGCTGAAATTGTTTATTGTGCTGATGTTTACAGGATATCTTGTACTGAATGCATTTTACTAATTATTTAACCAACGTCTTTTATGAGGGATTTGTCATTCTTTTTTTATTTTATTATATGTATATATTTTATTTTATTTTTATTAATCAATATTTTTATTATGGTTTTGTGGGGTACAGTTAAGGGCTATGTGCACAATTACGTTTCATTCGGGCACCCTGTTGATAAGAGGTGTTCTCCCATCCCCAGACAGATATTTGCTACTGTTAATCACATCCCCCTCCCTCCCCATAGTTTCCCAGTTCCGTCAGTCATTTTCTTATAGCATTACATTGGATGTTCAAGGTCCATTATATGAGTGAGAACATGTGATACTCGGATCTTTGTTTCTGTGAGAGGTCAGTCAGTATTATAGACTCTAGTCCATCCAGGTTGCTGTGAAATTCATGATTTTGTTCTTTTTTAAGGCTGCGTAGTATTCCATCGTGTATATGTACCACATTTTTTTAATCCAGTCCTCTTTTGATGGGCAGCTTGGTTGTTTCCAGGTTCTTGCTATTGTGAACAATGCTGCGATAAACATTTGTGTGCAGATATCTTTTTTATAGAGTGATTTGTGTTCTTCAGGGTATATTCCCAGTAGGGGGATTGCAGGGTCATATGGAAGGTCAATTTTTAGAGCTTTTAGGAATCGCCACACTGCTTTCCACAGGGGTTGCACTAGTTTACACTCTCACCAACAGTGTAGAAGTGTTCCCTTTTCACCACACACTCTCCAATAGCTGTTATATTTTGAGTTGTTGATAATTGCCATTTTGACTGGAGTTAGGTGGTATCTCAGTGTGGTTTTGATTTGCATCTCCCTAATGATTAGTGAGGTTGAGCATTTCTTCATGTGTTTGTTGGCTGCTTGGATGTCTTCTTTTGTGAAGTGTCTGTTCATATCTTTTGCCCATTTTATAATGGAGTTGTTTGTTTTCTTCTTTTCAGTACATTTCAGTTCCTTGTAGATCCAGGATGTTAAGCCTTTGTCAGACCTATAGTTGGCAAATACTTTTTCCCAGTCTGTAGACTGTCTCCCTGCTCTCTTGATGGTTTCTTTGGCTTTGCAGAAGCTTATCAGTTTAATAAGGTCCCATTTGTCTATCTTCTCTATTATGACCTGTGGGTTTCGGGTTTTGTACAGGAATTGGATGCCAGTTCCTATTTCCATGAGAGTATTTTCTTCCTTTTCTAAGGTACTTATGGTTTGAGGTCTTACATTTAGGTCTCTGATCCATTTGGAGTTTACCTTTGTGCATGGGGATAGATAGGGGTCCTGTTTCAATCTTCTGCATGTGGTCAGTCAGTTTTCCCAGCACCATTTACTGAATAGGTTCTCCACTCCCCAGTGGTAGGTGGTGGGGGCTTTGTCGAAGATGAGTTAGTTGAGAAATTGAGGTTTTGCTTCCGGAATCTCATTTCGGTTCCATTGATCTAAACACCTGTTCCTGGACCAATACAAAGCTGTTTTGATGATTGTAGCTTTATAATAAAGTTTGAAGTCTGGTATTGTGATACCACCTGCTTTTTTTTTTTTTTTTTTTGCTGAGGATTGTTCTGGCTATTCTTGGATGTTTGTGTTTCCATATGAATTCCCGTGTTGTTTTTTCTAGGTCTGAGAAGAATGTTGTTGGTAATTTAATGGATATTGCATTGAATTTGTAGATTGCCTTAGGTAAGATGGACATCTTCACAATGTTGATTCTTCCGACCCATGAGCATGGGATATTTTTCCACTTGTTCATGTCAACTTTGATTTATTTGAGCAGTGTTTTGTAATTTTCATTGTAAAGGTACTTCACGTCTCTGGTTAGGAAAATGCCAAGATATTTCATTTATTTTGTGGCTATTGTGAATGGAATTGTGTTTTTTATTTGGGTTTCTGTTTGTTTATTATTGGTGTAGAGAAATGCGTTTGTCTTTTGTACATTTAATTTGTATCCTGAGACTTTGCTAAAGGCCTTTATCAATGTAAGGAGGCCTTTGACAGATTCTCTTGGGTTTTCAAGGTACACAATCATATCATCTGCATAGAGAGATAACTTGACTTCCTCTTTTACTATTTGAATACCTCTGATTGCCTCCTCTTCTCTGATTGCTCTAGCCAAGACTTCCAATACTATGTTGAACAGGAGGGGTGAGAGTGGGCATCCTTGTCTAGTTCGTTTTCAGGGGAATTGGTTCCAATTTTTGTCCATTTAGGAGTATGCTGGCTGTGGGTTTCTCGTAGATGGCTTTTACTATTTTGAGGTATGTTCCCCATATGCCTAGATGTTCAAGGATTTTTATCAAGAAGGGGTGCTGCATTTTATCAAAAGCTTTTTCTGCATCTAATGATATGATCATGCGGTTTTTGTTTTGACATCTGTTGATGGATTTAATTGCATTTATGGTTTTGCGAATGTTGAACTAACCTTGCATCCCAGGAATGAAGCCTACTTGGTCATGGTGGATGATTTTTGAGATGTATTGGTGAATCCGGTTTGCTAGGATTTTGTTGAGAATTTTATCATCTGTGTTCATCAAAGATATTGGCCTGTAGTTCTCTTTCTTTGTTGGATCTTTACCTGGCTTGGGTATCAAAGTGATGTTGGCTTCGTAAAATGATTTGGGGAGCATTCCATCTTTTTCTATCACCTAGAATAACTTCAGTAGGATTGCTATCAGCTCCTCCTTGAATGTCTTGTAGAACTCTGCTGGAAAGTCATCTAGACCAGGGCTTTTTTTTGTAGGAAGTTTTCTTATTATGTAGTCAATTTCCTTGACTGTTATTGGTCTATTTAGGGTCTCAATTTCTTCTTGTTCCAACCTAGGTATATTGTGTGATGTCAGAAAGTCCTCCATTTCCTTAAGGTTTTCAAGTTTGTTTCCATACAAGGGTACGTAGTAGTCTCTAATGATCTTTGGTATTTCTTCAGGGTCAGATGTGATTTTATCTTTTGTGTTTCTGATTGTGCTTATTTGTTTTTGTTCTCAGTTTCTCTTGGTCAGTCTAGCTAGGGGACCATTGATCTTGTTTATCGTTTCAAAGAACCAGCTTTTTGTTTCATTGATTTTTTTGTATTATCTTTTTGTCTTCTATGTCCTGGATTTGGGCTTTTATTTTGGTGATCAGGATTCTTCTGATGAAATTAGGGTTTTTGTGGTCTTGTTTTCCAGCTTCTTTAGGTTGCTTGTTAGGCTGTGAATTTCTGTTCCCTCCATTTTCTTCATGTGTGTTTGTAGGGATATAAAATCCCCTCTTACTACAGTTTACAAGGCATCCCAGAGATTTTGGTAAGATGTTTCTTCATTTTCATTTGTTTCCAGGTATCTTTTGATCCCTGTTTTGACTTCATCATTGACCCAGGAGTTGTTTGGCATCATGCTGTTTAGTGTCCATGTCTTTGTGGGTTTTGGGGGGACTTTGTTGGTGTCAATGTTTATTTTTATTCCACTGTGGTCCGAGAAGGTGTTTGGTAGAATTTCGGTCCTTATAAATTTGCTTATACTTGATTTATGGCCGAGTATGTGGTCGATCTTAGAATATGTTCCATGTGGTGATGAGTAGAATGTGTATTCTGTGGTCTTTGGATGGAGTGTTCTGTAGGTATCAATTAAGTCCATTTGGTCCAAAGTTACATTGAGGTTCCGGATCTCCTTGCTGATTTTTTGTCCTGATGATCTGTCTAGGGTTGTGAGTGGGGTATTAAAGTCCCCACTTATGATAGTGTTAGAGTCCATATCTTTCTTTAGTTTTCCAAGAAGTTGCTTTATGAAAGCAGGCGCACCTATGTTGGGTGCATATATGTTTAGAATAGATATTTCTTGTTGATGGATTGAGCCTTTTATCATTATGTAGAGGCCTTCAGTATCTTTTTTGATTTTTAATAGCTTGAAGGGTATTTTGTCTGAAATTAAGATTGCTACTCCTCCTTTCTTTTGAATTCCGTTCGCCTGAAAGTTTGTTTCCCATCCTCTTACTTTGAGTCTGTTGGTGTCCTTTCAGTGAGGTGAGTCTCTTGAAGGCAATAGATTGTTGCCTGATGATATTTTATCCATTTTGCCATTGTATGTCTTTTCAGTGGTGCATTTAGTCCGTTCACAATGAGGCTAATAATTGAAATGCAAGAGTTGATCCCTGTCATAAAGTTCTTACATAGTTGTTCCTGTTTATTTGTTGTCTTTCTTTGGGTTTTGGTGTTGGTTCATGTGTGTTTTTAATCTTTTGCCTGTACTCTTATGAAGAATGCTGTTGTTCTTTTTTCTTTTTCTTCTTTGTTCAGTAACTTCTCAACTGTTTTTTGTAGAGGTGGTCTGGTGGCAGCGTAGGTTCTTAAGGGATTGGAT
This sequence comes from Carlito syrichta, assembly GCF_000164805.1. Lineage (NCBI taxonomy): Eukaryota > Metazoa > Chordata > Mammalia > Primates > Tarsiidae > Carlito > Carlito syrichta. The sequence continues at coordinate 49,823 of NW_007260572.1, read as the reverse complement.
GTCTGGAAAAGATTTCAATTCTCCCTCACTAATGAAGCTTAGTTTGGCTGGGTAGGTTATTCTTGGTTGAAATTGTTTCTCTTTTAGAACTTTGAATTTAGGGCTCCAGGCTCTCCTGGGCTGAAGTGTTTCTGTGGATAAATCTGCTGCTATTGTAATTGGTTTTCCCTGGTAGGTAGTCTGGCCTTTTTCTCTTGCTGCTTTTAGGATTTTTCCTTCATAGCTACTTTGTTTAGGCGAATTATTATGTGTCTGGGAGTTGGTCTTCTCATTTGTTGCCCTGCAGGGGTTCTCTGAATCTCTTGTGTTTGAATTTTTTCATCCTTAATGAGATGAGGGAAATGTTCTTAAATTATTTCATGAAATATTTGTTCCAGTGTGTCTTCTGTTTCTCTCTCTGCCTCAGGAAGCCCAATACTATTAAGTTTGGTCTCTTGAAGTGGTCATTTAACTCTTACAGGTTTTGTTCTGTCATTTTGAGCTTCTTTTCTATGCTTTTGACAGTATGAGTTAGTTCTGTGTTTTGGTCTTCAAGCTCTGAGATTCTTATTTCTGCTTGGCTGATTCTGCTTTTCATGCTTATTATTCTGTTGTTTATATCCATCACAGTATTCTTTACTGCTGTCATTTCTGACATCAGTTCCTTCTTATTTTCCTCTTGTCTCTCCTCAATTTTTTTAATTCTCTCCATTAATGTCTTGATGTCTGGGTTTGTTGCATGTAACCAGTCATTCAGTGGACTCTTCATTGTCTGTGTTCCAGAATCTGTTTTCTCAGTGTCTGATTTCCCAGGGGTCTGTGTAAGACCTATATTCTTCTTTTGGTTTTTCTTCATTTATAGAGTTTTTCCCCCTCCCTACTTTTTCTTTCCCTCCATGTCACCGTCATCTTTAATTCTGTTATTCAGGGGTAAAGGGAATGTTTTTACTTCTGTTTGTTCAATCTCCTATTATTTATGTATGTCCTCTTACTTTGTTCAATTCTGAAGTTGCACTGTAGATTGGAGGTGGTCCTTTCTTCAGTTTTGAGATTTACTTAAGGGGAGAACTGTGATTCAAAATCTGTCTGCAGGTCCTGGTATTCGCTGACAGGTACGTGGATAATGTGGAACCCACTTCCCACTGCCCTGGAATCTGTCCGTGCAGTGGCGTTGTAGGTTTACTCCCTGAAATAAAATGTGGTTAGCAGAGGGGAGAGAATGGAGCAGATAGTGGGTTTAAGAGGGGAGTGGAGAGATAGAGGAGTAAGGGGGGAAACAAACAAGTGTGGCAAAAAATAGAGAGAGAGGCCTATACTGAAACAGTTAAATACAATAGACCACAGCTACAAACGAACCAACTCTCATGCAAAAAAATAAAAAATAAAAATAAAACATATAGTGATGCTAACATACAAGCTAACCAACTACCTTGTTATTGTTCTGTTCCTCTATACAAAGATATGGTTTACAGAGAGAAGAAAATGAAAAGGAAAACAGAAAAAAGGGAGCAATACAGTAGGAATAGAATTAAGTCATTAAACTAATAGAGTCAATGAAGCACACTCTGAGACATTTCGTTAAAGTCCAATGTCCTTTCAGGTCTGATTTCTAGTTTTCTTTTCAAGCTGGTAAATTAGTTTGCAGTTAGGGTCAGTTGCCCCTGATCTACTGTGAAGGACAGTTCATATTAACCTCTGTTCAGCACTTTGGTCTATGTCTTTATCAAGCTTGTTTCTCTCGTTTCGGTGTTGTTACCTTGAATCGCCAGCAGGTGGTGCTATCTCAGCTGCTCGCACCAGAGGAGGTGGGGCCAGACAGGAACAAGATGGCTGCCTGCTTCTGAGCAGGCAACTGGAGGCTTACTCCGGGCGGGCAGGACAGTCTCGGATGCAGGAGAGGTGGCAGTGATGCCAGCAGATCTTCCCTGAAGGGGTTTGGTGTGGATCACCTCGGGCCTGGGTGGTGTGATGTGCTACCTGTCACAGAGGCCATGGCAGCAGCAGCAATGACAGAAGTGGTGGGGGGAGGGGCGGCAGCGGCAGTGGCACTGTTTGCCAAGCAGTAACTGTCCAGTCTGTTGTGATGTCCCAGAGGTGGCAACGACCTAGGTCAGTATGAAGAGCAGGTTGTGATGTTGGGGTCCCCAGCCCCCCGAGGCGAGTGTCAGAGACCCCCTACTGATCTCCTTTGCAGAGGTCTTCAAAGACCAGTTTGCCCATCGCCATCTTGTCACTTCCCGGATTTGTCATTCTTAAGCAACTCCCCTATATGATAGTCCCCATATCTTTGTCATCCCGTTGATATGGTGAATATGGTTTACAGACATTGTAAGAGGTTAATGCTGTGTTAGAAAGACAGAAAAAATTTTTTAGCTACTTTAATTTTAGGAATTACAGCATTAATAAGCTATTGCTACTTCAGTGACAGTTCAGCTGTAACTCTATCTAAGGAAGTCCTACAACTACCTTTACTGATCAGTTATCTAAGAATGTTTCTATTGCATTAGGTACTCAGGAGATTATAGATCGAAAGTTAGAGAGTAAAGTTAATACTTTAGAGGAGACAGTTTTAGCAGTAGGACAAAAGCTTGTAACTTTAAAGATAAAATTGGCTCTCTGATGTCACTCTCCGATGCCACTCTGAGTGTATTTGCCTCACTCCTTTGGAGGTGAATAAGTCTGTCCATAATTGGGACAAGATAAAGAATCATATCCCTGGATTTTGGAATCATTCAGACTTGAGTATAGACCTTACTAAATTACATCAAGACATGCAGGACAAGCAGTTATGGTCCTATGAAATGGCTAGCTCCATATTTGATAACTTCTCATTGTTTGTTAATCAAAAGTCATTATTGTCTATACTCATTAATGTGGGAATTTATGGGACAGTGATTCTTGTGTTGCTATGCCTATTTCCAGTTATTTTCAGAGTACTGAATAAGAACATTTCTCAGCTCAACACCGAGTTTCATGGTTTTGAGCTAAAAAATAAAAAAAGTGGGAGAAGTTGGGAGCCAGCCACGGAGGCCCACTGAGCATCAGGGATCAGGTTGGGCCGTGGACCCCGAGACTGCTAGGATGTGTTCGGAAGTCATTGGCCCCATTTTCCTCCTCCTTTTACCATGCAGCACAAGCAACCTAAAGGAACTCTGCTGGCCTACGCTGAAGGCTCTGTGACTGTGGCAGGCATTGCTCACTCTAGAAACCCATTGTTCCTGTTTCCCATAAACTGGTTTTGGCTTAGGTATTAGATATAATTCAAATTCAGGTCACATTTGGGAGGCTTTTATACAGTACAAGCCTCTTTTTAAGATTTAAAAGTATATTTGTAGAATTAGTATATACTTACGGAGAGTTGTTTTCAGCAATTCAATGGTATAGATGACTATCAAGAGTTATCAGAAATGGCCCAGTATGAAGTTTGGGCTGCACTATATTCTTGAGGGCCCAGTGCATACTTTGGACTTGGCTGCATTATTTTAGGCCGGATTTAGCTACATTTACTGTAGGGTTTTTCTACCTATTATAGGAATTGAATTTTTTTCATTCATAGAAAGTATTGTAGAATAGGTCATGCTAACGTCAGGGAATCATGTTATTTTAAGCATGATGAATCATGATATTTTGAGGTTTACTAAGAATACAGTTAACTTTATAAATTTCATTGTCTCCATTTTCTCCTATTGTGGCTTTGACTTTAGTACATTTACAGTTTATATTTGGGATTATTTTTAGAAGCTTTGTTGCTGTTGATCAGCTTTATATATTAGGATCAGGAATTAGAAATTTTCAGAGAAATTAGGATAGATATATAGGATAGAAATTAGGATAGCCATTTTGTTAAGAGATTTTAGTCTATAGTTCCAAAAAGTGACCCACTGTGATTCTTGGACTGGGTCACATCTTATAGAGCCCAGCATGATCTTTGGACTGCGCCACATTCTTTAGGAATTGCTTTAAGCTATAATTAAGAGCGTCCATAGCATTGTGTAAATAGTATTAGCATTGAATAGAAAGGTAACAAAGTTTAAGTTAGTCATCATGGGTACTGAGTGAGCTTTAGAAGTTATTGATTACCAGAACATCATTAGGCTCGTAGGGATTGTTGTACTGCTTTTGAAGAGCATTAACTAGCAAAGGGAACAATAAGACAATCTTGGGGCTTGTCCTTCCTCATACCTGAGAAAACATCTGGTGGGTGGGGGATGCTCTTCCTGCACCTGGCTTCGTATTCATATGGAACGACTTGTGAGAATGTCTGTCTAAAATTTGGAGAAAAATGCCTGCTGTAACTTTCAATAAACGGTTTCTGCTCATTTTACTGAACAGTTGTCTACTTTCTTTCTTTTTCTTTCTTCCTCTTTACATCTATCCTTCCATCTTTCTTTAGATATCTGTCCCTACAGATTCACGATGCCACCACATCTTCCAAGGGACTCACTAAACATGCAGGAGCTAACACCCTGCAGTAAACAAGTTATCTAGCTGTCTTAACTAGTTGGAGAACGCATTAGCTAGGAGACAAATTTTTGGTTGAGTAGGTGGACTACTTAACTTGTATAACACATTGGCTGACTACTCGGCCTACTTGTTAGCTGGCTTAGCAATTCAGCCGATTAGTCGGTCGACTAGTTAGCTGGGTTAACTAGCTGACTAACGAGTTGACCCACTAGTTAACAAGGTTAACTTGTTGCCTGCTTGTTTGCTGACCAAACTAGTCTGCCGACTAGTTGGCCCACTAGTTAGCTGAACTAATTTGTCAGACAACTAATTAGCTGAGCTAACTTGTCAGCTAATTGGCCGATTGTTTAGCAGACATATCTAGTTGGCTGGCTAGTAGGCAGACCTCTTAGCTACTTAACAAGTCGGCAAGCGAGTGAGCCGACATGTGAGTTGACTTATCTAGTCGGCCTGCGAGTGAGTCGACTGGTCAGCTGACAAGTAGTCGGCCAATGAGTGAGCAAACTGGTCAGCCGAATTTAGTCCGCTGTCAACTGAGCCAACTGGTCAGAAGAATTAACAAGTTGGCTGGCGAGTGAGCTGACTGGTGAGCCGATATAACTAATTGGCCGGCTAGTGAGATGACGATTGAGCTGTCTTAATTATTCGGTAAGTGAGTGAGCCCAATGGTGAGCTGACTTAACTAGTCATCTGGCAAGAGAGGTAAGTAGTTAGCTGTCCTGCTGGCTTGAGAGTGAGTCAATAAGTTTGTTGACCTGTTGGCTGGTGAATGAGCCAACTAGTTTGCTGACCAGTTGGCAGGCGAGCGAGCTGACTAGTTAGCTGACCTGATGTAAAGCGAGTGAGCCCACTAGTTAGTTGACCAGATAGCTGAGTTGCTAACCGACTAGTTAGCTAAGTAACTAGCTAATTTACTAGCTGACTTGACTAGCTAGCTGACAAGATAGCTGGGTATCTAGCTGACATAACTAGCTAGCAAACAAGCTAAAAAACTCTCTATCTTGCTGACCTATCTAGCCAGCTATCTGGGTACTGGCTAACTGAGTTAATTATCTAGCTGACTAGTTAGCTGTCTAGCCAGCTGACTTAACTAGCTAGCTGACTGGCAACCTGACTAGCTAACTGATTTACTTTGGTAGCTGGATAGTTAGCTGACTTACTAGCTGACTTAACTAGCTAGCTGGCTAGCTAGCTGACGTATCTAGCTGACTAGCTTGTTTGCTATCTAGCTGGCTACAGCCTATTTAACTAGCTAGCTACCTGGTTGGCTATATGACTAGCCAGCTGGCTTAACTATCTACCTACCTGGTTCGCTAGCTAGCTGACTGGCCACCTGGCTAGCAAGTTGGGATAAAAAGCCAGGCGTCTGTATGGAAAGTGGGAATGTCAGCTGGCTTAACTAGCCAGTCACCCTGCTGATCAGCTGGCTAGTCAGCCCGCTTAACTGTCTGGCCACCTAACCGACTAACCTACTAACAAGCCGGTTTAACTTGCCAGCCACCTATCTAGGCAGCTGGCCAAACAGCTGAATTAAGTAGCAGACTTAACTAGGTAGCTCTCCTGCAAACCAGTTGCCTTAAATACCTCGCCACATAGCTAGCCAGCTGGCTAGCCAGCTCAATTAACTGCCTGACATAACTAGCTATACATCCAGGTAACCATCTGACTTAATTAGCTAGCTACCTACCTAGCAATGTGGCTAGCCAGCTGACTTAAATAGCTGACTTAACCATCTAGCCAGCTGGCTAGCCAGCTGAATTAATTAGCTTGCTACCTGGTTGGCTAGAAAGCTAACCAGCTCACTGATCTAGTTAGCTACCTGGCTGGCTAGGCAGCCTTCTACCTGGCTAGTGAGCTGGCCAGTTGGCTAGCCAGCTAGCTTAAATAGTCAGTCGTCTGGCTGGACAGTGGGATAGAAAGCCAGCTTAACTAGCCAGACACCATGCTTGTCAGCTTGCTAACCAGCTGGCTTCATTAGCTGGCCACCTACCTGACCAGCCAGTATACCAGCCCTCTTAACTTGCCAGCCACCTTGCTAGCCAGCTGGCTAGCCAGCTGACTTAACTAGCTGACTTAGCTAGATAGCCATCGGGCTAACCAGCTGGCTTAACTAGTTAGGTGCCTAGCTATACAGCCGGCTAGACAGTCAACTTAACTCGCTGACTTAAATAGCTAGCTTCTTACCTAGCCAGGTGGCTAGCTAGCTAACTTAATTAGTTGAATTAACAAGCTAGCCAGCTGGCTAGCCAGCTGACTTAACTAGCAAGATAACTAGCTAGCCAGTTAGCGTGACACTTGAATTAACTAGCTGACTTATCCAGCTAGCCAGCTGGCTAACCAACTGACTCAAATATCTGAAAAAACTAGTTAGACAGCTGGCTACCCCACTGACTTAACAAGCTGACCTCTCCAGCTAGCTAGGTGGCTAGCAAGCTGATTAACTAGCTAGCTACTGTTATATACCGCTGGCTTGCCTGCTGAATTAAATGCTTAACATCCTAGCTAATCAGCTGGCTAGTGAGCTGACTTAACAAGGTGGTTTAACTAGCTAGCCAGCTGGCTAACCAGCTGACTTTACTAGCTAGTTACCTAGCTAGCCAGCTGGGAAGCCAAATGAATTAACTAGCTGACTTAAATAACAATCCAGCTGGCTAGCCATCTGAATTAACTATGTTGATACCTAGCTATCGAGCTGGATAGCCAACTTACTTAACTAGCAGACTTAACTAGTTACCCAGCTGGCAACCCAGCTAACTTAACTAACTCTCTTCCTAGCTTGCTAGCACGCTAGCCAGCAGACTTAAGTAACTGACATAAATTGCTAGCCTGCTGGCTAGCCAAGTGACTTAAGCTCACTACATAGCTACCCAGCTGGCTAGATAGCTGACTTAACTAGCTGACTTAAACAGCTGGCATGATTGCCAGGCAGCTGAATTAACTACCTTGATATATAGCTAGCCAGCTGTCTAGCCAGATGACTTAACTAGGTGGCTTAAGTAGGTAGCCAGCTGACTAGCCAGCTGACTTAAGTAACATGCTACCTAGCTAGCCAGCTGGATATCGAGCTGACTTAACTATGTGGCTTTACTAGATACCCAGTGGGCTAGACAGCTGATTTAGCTATCTAGCTACCTAGCTTCCCAGCTGTCTAGCCAGCTGACATAACTAGGTTACTTAAGTAGCTAGAAAACTGGCTAGAAGGCTCACCTAACTGCCTAGCTACCTAGCTAGCTAGCTGAATAGACAGCTGAGTTAACAAGCTAACTTCCTACATCTGTGCTGAATTGCCAGCTGACTTAGCTACCTAGCTACATACCTAACCAGCTGGCCAGTGTGCTGACTTAACTAGGTTACTTAACTAGGTGCTTAACTGGCTAGCCACCTGACTTAACTAGCTAGCTACCCACAGAGGCAACTGGCTAGCCAGCTGACTTAGTATGATGAATTAACAAGCTAGCAAGCTGACTCCAACTAGCTGACTTAACCAGCTATCTGCCCAGCTAGCCAGCTGGCTTAACTACATGTCTTAACTAGCTAGCTACCTATCTAGCTAACTAGCTAGCCAGCTGACTTAACTTGCTAATTTAATTAGCTATCTAGTTGACATAACTAGCTGACTTATATCGCTAGCTTCCTAGCTAACCAGCTCACTTAACTATGTGAAATAAGTAGCTAGTCTGATGGATAGCCATCATCATTAACGAGCTTTTTAACTAGCTAATCAGTTGGATAGCCAACTGACTTAACAAGTTGACTTAACTAGCTAGTCCACTGGTTTCCAGCTGATTTAATTAGCTGACTTAACCAGCTAGTCAGCTGGTTAGTCAGTTGACTTAACTAGTTGGCTACCTATCTAGTAAGCTGGCTAGACAACTGACTTACCTAGCTGACGTAAGCTAGCAAGCTGTCTTGGCGGCCCACTTAACTAGCAAGCTACCTACTGAGCCAGCAGCCTAGACAGCTGACTTAACTAGCTGACTTGAACAGCTAGCCCTGCTGACTTGCAAGCTGACTTATGTAGCTAGCTACCTACCTAAAGAGCTGGCTAGACAGCCAACTAAACTAGCTGACTTAACCAGCTAACCAGTTGGCTAGCCAGCTGACTTAACTCGAAGACATCACTAGCTAGCCAGGTCGCTATCTAGCTGACTTAACTGACTAGTCACCTACCTTGGCATTGGCTAGCCAGTTCTCTTAAATAGCTGAATTTACCAGCTAGCCAGCTGGCTAGCAAACTGACTTATCTACCTCGCTACCTAGCTTGCCATCTGGCTAGCCAGCTGAGTTAGTTAGGTTAATTAACTTGCTAACTACTTGCTGCACAGCTTAATTAAACAGTTAGCTAACTAGATAACTACCTCGCTAGCCAGCTGATTTAAACACTTAGCTAACTAGCTAATTACCTAGCTAACAAGCTCATAGTTAGCAGCCTAGCTAGCTAGCTGATTTAGCATGATAGCTAAAAAGTTAGCTTACTCGTTATCTAATGTGCTAGTTAGCTGACTTAGTCACCAGGCTTAACTCATTAACTAATGAGCTTTCAAGGTGGCTAAAGCAGCTGACTTAACTCATTAGCTAACTAGCTATCTAGCTGACCCATCCAGGTGACTTAACTCGTTAGCTAACTAGTTAGCCAGCCTACTCAACCAGCTGACTCAACCTCTTTGCTAACTAGCTAGCTAGGTGATTCAATCAGCTGACTTAACCAGGTAGTTAACTAACTAACTACATGACTGAACCTGCTGATCTAATCCGTTAGCTAAATAGCTAGCTAGCTGTCTTAACCAGCTGACTTAATTAGAAAGCTGACTTAACTAGCTGAATTAGGAAGGTGACTTAACTACATAGTTAGCTGACTTTACTGGAAGACTTAACTAGTTAGCTAGTTGACTTAACTACCTGAATTAAATAACTAACAATTTATCTAGCTAAATAACTATCTGACTTAGCTAATTAGCTATCTATATAGTTAACAGACTTAAGTACCTGACTTAAATAGTTAGCTAACTTATGAGCTAACTGACTTAGCTATATGACTTAACTAACTAGCTGGTTAGCTAGCTGATTTAACTAGTTGGCTAATGAGATAGCTACCTGATATAATGAGTTTGTTAATGAGTTAGCTACCTCTTTTAACTACTTGGTAAACAAGTTAACTAGTTGACTTAACTAGTTGTTTAACAAGTTAGTTAGGTGACTTTACTTGTTGGCTGATGAGTTCACTGACAAGTTAGATCTGTTAACTAATTGGATGGCTGGTGTGCTGAACTAACTAGTAGGTGGATTAGTTGGCTGACTAGTTAAGTGGCCTAACTTTTTGGCGACTAGTTTGCTGAGCTAACTTGTCGGCTGACAAGTTAGATGACTAGTCAGCCGATTGGTTAGCTGACTTTACTAGTTGGCTGGCTAGGCGGACGACCAGTTATCTGACTTAACTAGTCGACAGCGAGTGAGCTGAGAAATGAACTGACTTTCCTAATTGTCCAGCAAGTGAAATGACAGGTCAGTTGACTTAACTAGTCAGCTGGCGAGTGAGCCAACTGGTCACCTGTTTTAACTAGTCGGCCGGAGAGGGAGCTGACTGGTCAGCTGATTGTAGTTGGTTGGCGAGTGAGCTGACTGGTCAGAGGACTTAACTAGTAGGCCACTGAGTGAGCCGATCTGTGAGCCAACTTAACTAGTCGGCTGGCGAGTGCTGGGATGGGTGAGCTGCCTTAACTAATCAGGTGGTGAATGAACCGACAGGTGAGCTGACTTAACAAGTTGGGTGGTGAGCAAGCCAACTAGCTAGCTAACCTGTTTGCCTGTGAACGAGCCGACAAGTAACTTGACCTGTTGGCTGGTGCATGAGCCGACTAGATTGCTGACCATTTGGCATGTGATGGAGCCGACGAGTAAGCTGACCTGAGGGAAAGCGAGCAAGCCCACTAGTTAGATGACTAGCTAGCTAAGTTGATAGCCGACTAGTAAGTTAAATAACTAGCTGTTTTGCTAGCTGACTTAACTAGCTAGCTGTCTAGCTAGCTTGATATCTAGATAGTAAACAAGCTATCTAGCCAGGTAGCTGACTCAACTATCTAGCTACCTGGCTAGTCAACTGGCTAGCTGACTTACCTATCTATTTGAACAGCTAGCTAGCTGATTAGCAAGCTGTATAGCTAGCTGACTTAACTATCTAGCTGAATAGTTAACTGAGTTGCTAGCTGACTTAATTATCTACCTCGATATCTAACTGACTTTACTAGCTGAGTAGCAAGTTGACTGGATAGCTGGCTAGGCAACTGACTTAAGTAGCTAGCTGCATGTTTGACTAGACTACTAGCCATCTGGCATAACTAGCTAGCTACCTGGCTGACTAGCTGGCTCCCTAGCCAGCTAGTCGGCTGGCAAGCTGGCTAGCCAGCCAGCTAAATTAGGCAGCCTGCTGGCTGGACAGTCGGATAGCCAGCCTGCTTAACTAGCTAGCCACGCTGCTGGTCAGCTGGCTAGCCAGCTGGCTTAACTAGCTGGTCACCTACCTGACAAGCCTGCTAACCAGGAGGCTTAACTTGCCAGCCACCTAACTAACCAGCTGGCTAACTAACTGACTTAACAAGTTGATTTAACTAGATTGCCATCGGTAACCAGCTGGCTTAAGTAACTAGCCACCTAGCTAGCCATCCGTCTAGCCAGCTCACTTAACTCGCTGATTTAACTAGGTGGTTCTCCAGGTAGCCAGCTTATTAGCTAGCTCCCTTAACCAGCTAGACAACTGCTTAGCCAGCAGGTTCAACTAGTTGACTTAACTAGTTAGCCAGCTGTCTATTGAGTAGACATAACTAGCTTACAGCACTAGCTAGCATGGTGGCTAGCCAGGTGACTTAATTAGCTAGTGACTTAGCTAGACAGGTGAATAGCCAGCTGACTTATCTACATGACATAACTAGACTCCTGATGGCTAGCCAGGTGACTTAACTAGCTACATACCTACATAGCCCACTGGCTTAATAGCTAACTTAACTATCTAACTACTTAGCTAACCTGCTGTCCAGCGTGCTGACTTAACTAGATGACTTAACTAGCTATCTAACTCTCTAGCCAGCGGATTTAACTAGGTAGTAACACAGCTAGGCAACTGGCTATCCAGCTGACTTAACTCGCTGACTTAACTAGCTAGGAAGCTGAGTTAACTAGGTGACTTAAGCAGCTAGCTACTTAGTTAGCCAGCTGGCTTATCTAGCTAGCTATTTAGCTAACCAGCTGACTTAACTAACTGACTTAACTAGCTACCTACCTGCCATAATCAGCTGACTAATATAGCAAGCTTTCTAGATAGCCAGCTGACTTAACTAACTGAAATAACTAACTAGCCATATAGCTAGTCACCTGACTTAACTACCTTTTTAACTAGATAACAAGCTGAATAGCCAACTGTCTTAATGAGCTGAATTAACTAGCTAGACAGCTGGTTGCCAGCTGACTTTACTAGCTGACTTAAACAGCTAGTCAGCTTGCTAGACACCTCTCTTAACTTGCTAGGTATCTATGTAGCCAGCAGGCTAGCCAAGTGACATAACTAACTGACTTGAACAACTATCCTGCTGACTAACAAGCTGAATTATCTAGCTAGCTAGCTACCTGGCCAGCTGTCTAGACAACTGATTAAATTAGCTGACTAAACCAGCTAGCCAGTTGGCTAGCCAGCTGACTTAACTTGCTGACATCACTAGTTAACCAGGTAGCAACATAGCGGACATAACTAGGTAGCTACCTACCAAGCCAGTTGGCTAGCCAACATTCTTAACTAGCTGAATTAACCAACTAGCCAGATGGCTTGCCAACTGACTTAACTAGCTCGCTACCAAGCTTGCAAGCTGACCTAAGTAGTTGACTTAACTAGTAGCTACCTAGCTAGCCAGCTGACCTACATAGTTAGATAACTAGCTATCTCTCTTGTTAGTCAACTGGCTTAATTAGATATCTAAGTAGATAGCTACTCAGCTTACAAGCTGACTTAAATAGTAAGCTGTCTTGCTAGCTAGCTGACGTAACCAGCTAGATAACTAGTTAGCTTAATCATTATCTAACGTGTTGACTAGGTGGCTTAATCATCTGACTTATCTCGTTAGTCAATGAGCTGGCTAGCAGACTCATCCAGCTGACTTAACACGTTAGCTAACAATCTAGTCATCTAGCTAGCTAGCTGACCATCCAGTTGACTTAACTTGTTAGCTAGTTAGCTAGCTAGCCTACTCAACTAGCTGACACAACCCGGTTGCTAAGTAGCTAGCTAGCTGACTCAACCAGCTGACTTAACCCGTTAGTTAACTAAGTAACTACCTGATGCAACCTGCTGACTTAAACCTTTAGCTAACTAGTTAGCTAGCTGTCTTAACCAGCTGACTAAATTAGAAGCTGACTTAACTAGATGACTTAGCTAGCTGAGTTAACTACTTAGTGAGCAGACTTAATTGACTGACTTAACCAGTTAGCTAGCTGAATTAACCGCGTGAATTAAATAGTTAGCTAACTATTTAACTAGCTGAATAACGAGGTAACTTAATTTATTAACTATTTAGGTAGCATACTTAAGTAACTGACTTAAATAGATAACCAGTGAGCTAGGTTACTTAGCCAGCTAACTTAGGTAGCTAGCTAGTTAGCTAGCTTACTTAGCTAGCCTACTTAACTAGTTAGATAACGAGGTAACTAGCTGAATTAATGAGTTGGTTAATGAGTTAGCTAACTATTTTAGCTAGTTATTCAGCGTGTTAACTAGCTGATTTAACTAGTTGGTTAATGAGTTAGCTAGGTGATTTAACTTGGGTGACGAGTTGGCTGACTAGCTAGCTGGTTTAACACGTCGGCTGGCTACTCGGCCAACTTGTTAGCTGGCTTAACATGTTGACCGACTAATTAGCTATTTAGCTTGCTTAAATAGTTGGCTAACTAGTTGGCCCCATAGTTCGGGTAAGTATTTGGCTGGGTAGTTTGCTCAATTAATTTGTCGGCTGACTGGTTGGCCGACTAGTTAGCTGACCTAACTAGTCGACTGTCTATTTAGCTGACATAATTTGTTGACTGAGAAGTTGGCCCACTAGTAGGCCGATTGGTAAGCTGACTTAATAAGTTGGTCAGCTAGTAGGCTGAAAGCTTAGCTGACTTAACTAGTCAGCCAGTGAGGAAGCAGACAGGTGAGCTCCCTTAACTAGTTGGCCGGTGAGAGAGCCGACTAGTCAGCAAATTAAATGTTATGCTGGCGAGTGAACCAACGCATGTGCTGCCATAACTAATCGGCTGGCTAGGGAGCCGACCAGTGTGCTGGCTTAACTAGTCGGCTGGTGAGCAAGCTGGCTAGTTAGTAGACCTGTTGGCCTGCGATCTAGCTGACAAGCTAGTTGACTCGTTGGCTGGCGTGTGTGGCAACTAGTTTGCTGACAGATTGGCAGGTGAGCGAGCCTACTAGTTAGCTGACCTGATGGAAAGTGAGGGAACCCACTAGTTAGCTCAACACCTAGCCGAGTTGCTAGCCGACAAGTCAGCTAAGTAACTAGCTGATTTGCTAGTTTACTTAACTAGCTAGCAGACTAGGAACCTGACTAACTGGCGGTGTTAACTAGGTACCTGAATAGTTAGCTGAGTTTCTAGCTCACTTAACTAGCTAGCTGGCTATCTATCTAACTTAACTAGCTGACTAGCTAGTTGGCTGGTTAGCTGGCTAGTCAGCAGAGTTAACTAGCTAGCTACTTGCTTGGCTAAAGGATAGCCACCTGTCTTAACTAGCTACCTACCTGGCTGGCTAGTTGGCTAAACAAAGAGCTAGCTAGCTAGTGGGCTGGCCACCTGGCTAGTCAACTGGCTAAATAGCTTAACAAGCTAGCTACCTAGCTAGTCTGCTGAATTTACTTGCCAAAATAATTAGCTAGATACCTAGCTAGATATCTTGCTAGAAAGCCAAGATAACTAGCTGACTTAACAAGCTACCTAACTGACATAACTAGCTGACTACTAGCTAGCTACCTAGCTAGCCAGCTGACTAAGCTAGCGGAAATAACTAGCTAGCCTGCTGTCTAGCCTTCTGAATTGACAAGCTTTTTAACTAGGTAGGGAGATAGCTAGCCAACTGACTTGAGGTGACTTACTAGCTATCCATCTGGTTAGCCATCTGATATAGCTAGTTGATTAATGAGCTAGGCAGCTCGCCAGCCAGGTGTCTAAACTAGCTGACTTAACTAGATATCCAATTGGATAACCATCTGACTTAACTAGCACTCTACCTTTCTAGCCACTTGAATAGTCAAATGAATTAACTAGCTGACTTAAGTAGCTAGCTAGCTGGTTAGCCAACTGACTTAAGTAGGTCACTAACTAGCCAGTCAGCTGGTTACCCAGCTGACTTAACTAGCTGTCTTAACTAGCTGGCCTGCCTTCTAGCCAGTTGAATTAACTAGCTTGCTACATAGCTAGCCAGCTGGCTATCCAGCAGAATTAAATAGGTGACTTAACTTGTCAGCCAGCTGTCTGCCAGTTGACTTAACTAGCAGGCCACCTAGGGAGCCAGATGCCTTGTCAGCTGACTTAACTTGGTGATTAAACTAGCTAGCCATCTGGCTAGACAGCTGACAAAACTAGCTAGCTACCTAGCTAGCAATCTGGTTATCCAACTGAATTAAGTAGCTCTCTACCTTTCTAGCCACCTGGATAGCAAGTGACAACTAGCTGACTTAATTAGCTATCCAGCTGGCTAGGCAACAGACTTAACTATTTCAGTAACTAGCTAGAGAGCTGACTACCCAACTGACTTAACTAGCAGTCTTAACTAGCTCTCCTGCTATCTAGTCAGTTGAATTAACTTGTTTGCTACATAGCTAGTCAACTGGGTATCCAGCTGAATTACCTAGGTAACTTTTCTAGCTAGCCAGCTGTGTATCCAGCTGACTTAACTAGCAACCTACCTAGCTATCCAGCTGATTAGTCAGCTGAGTTAACTAGGTGACTTAACTAGCTAGCAAACTGACTAGACAGCTGACATAACTAGCTATCTGCCAAGCTAGCCTGCTGGCCAGCCAGATGACTTAATTTCCTAGCTACATATACAGCCAGCAGGATAGCCAGCTGACTTAACTAGCAGACTTCACAAAGTAGACGCCAGCTAGACAGCAGACTTAACTACCTAGCTATCCAGTTAGACAGCTGGATAGCCAGCTGACTTAAGTAGCTTACATAACTAGACTCCGGATGACTAGCCAGCTGACTTAACTAGCTACCTTCCTACAAATTCCACTGGCTTGCCAGCTGACTTAACTACCTTACTATGTAGCTAACCTGCTAGCCAGCAATATGACTTATTTAGGTGACTTAAGTAGTTAGCCAACTGGCTAGTCAGCTGACTTAACCAGCTATCTAGCTAGTTAGCTTACTCATTATCTAACGTGCTTGCTAGCTTTCTTAATTATCTGACCTAACTTAGCTCACAAGCTAGCTAGCTGACTCAACCAGCTTACTTAACTCGTTAGCTAACTAGCTACTTAGCTGACTCATCCAGCTGATTTAACTCGTTAGCTAACTAGCTAGCTAGCCTACTCATCCATCTGACTCAACCCGTTGGCAAACTAGCTAGCTTGCTGATTCAACCAGCTGACTTAACAATTCAGTTTTCTAGCTAACTACCTGACTCATCCTGCTGATTTAACCCGTTTGCTACCCAGATAGCTAGGTGTCTTAAGAAGGTGACTAAATTAGAAAGCTGTCTTAACTAGCTGACTTTGGTAGCTGACTTAACTACTTAGCTAGCTGAATTAACTGGCTGACTTAACTAGTTAGCTAGCTGACTTAAATACCTGAATTAAAAAGTTAGCTAACAATTTACTAGCTGAATAATTAGTTGACTTAACTAATTAGCTAACTATCAAGGTGGCAGAATTAGGTAGCTGACTTAAATAGCTAGCTAATTAGTGAGCTATCTGACTTAGCTAGCTCTCTTAGCTAGCCAGCTGTTTAGCCAACAGACTTAGTTCGCTGACTTAACTAGTTGGCTAATGAGATATTTAGCTGATTTAACGAGTTGGTTAACAAGTTAGCTAACTCTTTTAACTAGTGGCTAAACAAGTAAATTTGTTGAATTAACTTGTTGGCTAACAAGTTAACTAGGTGACATAACTTGGCTGACTAGGCAGCTGACATTTTAGCTGGTTTAACACATTGACTGACTACTCGGCCGACTTGTTAGTTGGTTTAACAAGTTGACCGATTAGTTGACTGACTAGTTTGCTTCGTCCACTAGTTGTCTGATTAATTAGCCCACTAGTTATCTCGGTTACTAGTTGGCATACTGGTTTGCTGAACTAACTAGTCCGCTGACTTGTTGGCAAACTAGTTAGCTGTTCTAACTTGTCAGTTGACTAGTTAGTTGAGCTAATATGTCAGCTGACAAGTTGGCCGATTAGTTGGTCAATTGGTTAGCTGATTCAACTAGTTGGCCGGCCAGTAGGTTGACCAGTTAGCTGACAACTCTTCGACTTGTCAGTGAGCCACGTGAGCTGAATTAATGAGTCTACCGGTGAGTGAGCCGACTTGTCAGCTGACTTTACTAGTCAGCCACTAAGTGAGCCTACTGGTCAGCTGACTTAACTAGTTGGTCAGCATGTGAGCTCACTGGTCAGCTGAATTTAGTCAGCTGGTGAGAGAGCCAACAACTCAGAAGACTTAACAAGTTGACTGGCGATTGAGACGACTGGTGAGTCAGCTTAAATAGTTGGCTAGACAGTGAACCAACAGGTGAGCTGCCTTAACTAGTCGACTGGCGAGTGAGCCGACCCATGATCTGAC
>NW_007260572.1:31348-32553 GCF_000164805.1 Carlito syrichta | reverse complement strand
TAGCTGACTTAACTAGCTAGTTGACTAGCAACCTTACTAGCTAGCCGACTTAGCTAGCTAGCTGAATAGTTAGCTGACATACTAGCAAATTTAACTAGCTTGCAGGCTGGATAGCTGATGTATCTAGCTGACTAGCTTGTTGGCTGTCTTGCTGGCTAGCCAGCTACCTTAACTAGCTAGCTACTTGGTTGGCTAGACGGCTAGTGAGCTGGCTTAACAAGCTACCTACATGGCAGGCTAGCTTGCTAGGCAGCCAGTTTGCTAGCTAGTGGGATGGCCATCTGGCTAGCAAGCTGGAATAAAAAGTCAGCCATCTGTCTAGAGAGTGGGACAGCCAGCCAGCTTAACTAGCCAGGCACCCTGCTGTTCAGCCGGCTATCCAGCCGGCTTAAATAGCCTGCCACCTAACTGACCAGCTTACTAACAAATTGGTTTAACTTGCCAGTCACCTAGCTAGGCAGCTGGCTAACCAGCTGACTTAAGATGACTTAACTAGATAGTTATCCTGCTATCCAGCTGCCTTAATTAGCTAGCCACCCTGCTAGCCAGCTGGCTAGTCAGCTTACTTAACTCACTGACTTAACTAGCTAACCATCTGGCTAACCAGCTGACTTAATTAACTAGCTACTGACCTTGCTAGATGGCTAGCAAGCTGACTTAAATAGCTGACTTAACCAGCTAGCCAGGTGGCTAGCCAGCTGACTTAATTAGCTTGCTACCTGCTTCACTAGATGGCTGCCCAGCTTGCTTAATTAGCTAGCTACCCAGCTGGCTAGCTGGCTAGGCAGCCGTCTACCTAGCTAGCAGGATGGCCACCTGGCTAGACAGCTGGTTGAATAGCAAGATGTCTGGCTGGACAGTGAGATAGAAAGACAGCTTAACTAGCCAGCCACCCTGCTGGTCAACTGGCTAGCCAGCTGGAATAATTAACTGGCCACCTACCTGACCAGACAGATTACCAGACATCTTAACTTGCCCGCCACCTAGCTAGCCAGCTGGCTAGTCAGCTGACTTAACTATCTGACTTAACGAGAGAGCCATCTGGCTAGCCAGCTGGCTTAAGTAACTAGCCACCTAGCTAGCCAGCTGGCAACCCAGCTCACTTAACTCACTGACTTTACTAGCTGGCCAGCCGGCTAGCCAGATGACTTAATTAGCTAGCTACCTACCTAGCCAGGTGGCTACCCAGTTGACTTAACTAGCTG
>NW_007260572.1:30962-31328 GCF_000164805.1 Carlito syrichta | reverse complement strand
CTTAACTAGTTGGCTTACAAGGAAGCCAATTAGTTAGCTAACTTGTCCTGCGAGTGACCCGACAAGTTTGTTGACCTGTAGATGGGTGAGCAAGCCAACTAGTTTGTTGACTGTTTGGAGGACAAGTGAGCTGACTAGTTAGCTGACCTGATGGAAAGCGAGCAAGCCCTCTAGTTAGCTGACCAGATAGCTGAGTTGCTAGCAGACTTGTTAGCTAAGTAACTAGCTGATTTGCTAGGTGACTTGAATAGCTAGCTGACTACATAGCTGGCTATCTAGCTGACATAAATAGCTAGTAAAGAATGTAACTAAATCTCTAGCTTGCTGACTTAACTAGCTAGCAATCTGACTAGAGGCTAACTGACT
>NW_007260572.1:29331-30632 GCF_000164805.1 Carlito syrichta | reverse complement strand
CCTCTACCTAGCTAGCTAGCAGGCTAGTCAGCAGATATAAGTAGCTGACTTAATTAGCTAACAAGCTGGCTATTCAACTGACTTAACAAGCTCGCTACCAAGCTAGCCAGCTGGTTAGTGACCTGACATAATAGTTGACTTAAATTGCTGACCTGCTTGCCAGACTGCTGAATTAACTAGCTTGCTATATAGCTAACCAGCTGGCTAGCCAGATGACTTAACTAGGTGACTTAATTAGCTAGCCAGGTGACTAGCCAGCTGACTTAAGTAACAAGCTACCTAGCTACCCAGCTGCATATTCAGCTGAATTAACTAGGTGACTTAAGTAGCTAGCCAGCTGGCTAGGAGGCTGACCTAACTGTCCAGCTACCGAGCTAGCCAGCTGGACAGACAGCTGAGTTAACTAGCTAACTACTTACATAGCCCGCTGTCGTGCCAGCTGATTTAACTACCCAGCTGCCTACCTAACCAGCTGGCTAGTGAGTTGACTTAACTAGGTTACTTAACTAGCTGGTTAACTGGCTATTCAGCTGATTTAACTAGCTAGCTACCCAGAGTGTCAACTGGCTAGCCAGCTGATTTATCTCACTGAATTAACTAGCTAGCAAGTTGCCTTAACTAGCTGATTTAACAGGCTAGCTACCTAGCTAACCAGCTGGCTTAACTAGCTGGTTTAACTACTTAGCTACCTATCTAGCAATCTAGCTAGCCAGCTGACTTAACTAGCTAGCAGATATAACTAGCTGACTTATAGAACTAGCTTCCTAGCTAACCAGCTGACTTAACTAGCCGGATGAATAGCCATCTGCCTTAACTAGCTTGTTAACTAACTAACCAGTTGAATAGACAACTGACTTAACGAGCTGAATTAATTAGTTAGCCAGCTGGTTTCCAGCTTACTTAAACAAGCTGGCTACCTATCTAGCAAGCTGGCTAGACAACTGACTTACCTAGCTGACTTAAGCTAGTAAGATGGCTTGCCAACTCACTAAACTAGCTAGCTGCCTACCTAGCCAGCAGGCTAGCCAGCTGACTTAACTAGCTGACTTGAACAGCTAGCCTACTGGCTTGCAAGCTGGCTTATCTAGCTAGCTACCTACATAATCAGCTGGCTAGACAGCTGACTAAACTAGATGATTTAACCAGCTAGCCAGTTTGCTAGTCAACTGACTTAACACAAAGACATCACTAGCTAGCCAGGTAGCTATCTAGCTGACTTAACTTGCTAGCTACCTACCTTGCCAGTTGGCTAGGCAGCTCTCTTAATAGCTGAATTAATCAGCTAGCCAGCTGGCTAGCCA
>NW_007260572.1:24902-29015 GCF_000164805.1 Carlito syrichta | reverse complement strand
ACCTGTATGACTAGCTGACATAACTAATTAACTAACTAGTTAGTTAACAGACTTAAGTACCTGAGTTAAACTTTTAGCTAACTAGTGAGCTAGCTGACTTAGCTAATGTGACTTGGCTAGCTAGCTGGTGAGCTAGCTGACTTAGCTATCTGACTTATCTTGTTGGCTAATGAGATAGCTAGCCGACTTACGGCCAACTGGTGAGCTGACTTAACTTGTCGGCCGGTGAGTGAGCCGACAGGTGAGCTGATTTAACTCATTGTCTGGTGAGTAAACTGACAGGTCAACTGACATAACTAGTCAGCCGGCGTGTTAGTCAACTACTCAGTTGACTTAACTATTCGACTGGTGAGTGAACTGATTACTCAGCTGACTTTAGTTGACTGGCGATTGAGCCTACTGGTCAGAGGACTTAGTCAGCTGGATAGTGAGCTGACTGGTGAGACAACTTAACTAGTTGACCAATGAGTGAGGCTATCGGCGAGCTGTCTTAAGTATTCAGTTGGTGTGCAAGCATATTAGTGAGATGAGTTATCTAGTCAGCTGGAGAGCAAGCCGACTAGCTAGCTAACCTGTTGGCCTGTGAGAAAGCTGACAAATTAGTTTACCTGTTGGCTGGTGAGTGAGCCAACTATTTGCAGCCCAGTTGGCAGGCAAGGGAACCGACTAGTTAGCTGACCTGATGGAAAGAGAGTGATCCCAGTAGTTAGATGACCAGCTAGCTGAGTTTCTAGCCAACTAATTTGCTAAGTAGCTAACTGTCTTGCTAGTTGACTTAACTAGCTTGCTGTCTAGCTAGCTGGCTATCTAGCTGACATAACTGGACACCAAACAAACTATCTAGCTGTCTAGAAAGCTGACTTAACAAGCTAGTTAACTGGCTAGTTAACTGGATAGCTGCCTTAACTAACCAATTGACCAACTAGCTAGCTGACTAGGAAACTGAATAACTAGCTGACTTCACTAGCTAGCTGAATAATTATCTGACTTGCTAGCTGACATAACTAGCTAGTTGGATTGCTAGCTGACTTAAGTAGCTGACTAGCAAGTTGGCTGGATAGCTGGCTAGCCAGATGACTTAACTAGCTAACCAAATTTTTGTCTACACTGCTAGCCATCTGGCTTAACTAGCTAGTTACCTTGCTGGCTAGCTGGCTATGGAGCCAGCTAGCCAGCTCCTAGGCTGGCCAGCTGCCTAGCTAGCTGGCTTAATTAGAAAGCCTGCTGAATGGAAAGTCAGATAGCCAGCTGGCTTACCTAGCCAGCCACCCGGCTGGTCAGCCGGATAGCCAGCCGGCTTAACTAGCTGGTCACCTATCTAACAAGCCTGTTAACCAGCCAGCTTAACTTGCCTGCCACCTAGCTAGCCAGCTGGATAACTAACTTACTTAACTAGCAGTCTTAACTAGATAGCCATCTGGCTAGACACCTGGCTTTACAAGCTAGCCACCTAGCTAGCCAGTTGTCAAGCCTGCTCACTTAACTCGCTGATTTAACTAGGTAGACACCCAGCTAGCCAGCTGACTTAATTAGCTAGCTACCAAACTAGCCAGGTGGCTAGCAAGCTGACTTAACTAGCTGATTTAACCAGGTAGCCAGCTGGCTTTTCAACTGACGAAAGAAGCGAGCTACCTAGCTACCCAGTTGGCTAGCCACTTAAATTAATTAGCTGACTTAACCACCTAGCCAGCTGGTTAGCCAGCTGACTCAACTAACTGACATAACAATTTAGCTAGCTGGCTAGCGGGCTGATATAACTAGCTGAAAACACTAGCTAGACTGATGGCTAACCAGCTGACATAACAAGCTAGCTAACTAGCTAGCCAGCTGGGAAGCCAGATGAATTAACTAGCTGACTTAAATGGCTAGCAACCTTGCTAGCCAGCTGACTTAACAAGTTCACTACCTAGGTAGCCAGCTGGCAAGCCAGCTGACTTAACTATCTGACTTAATTAGCTGGCATTCTTGCTAGTCAGCTGAATTAATTAGCTTGCTATATAACTAGCCAGCTGACTAGACAGCTGACTTAACTAGGTGACGTAACTTGATAGCCAGCTGTTTAGCCAGCTGACAATTAACAAGTCACCTAGCTAGCCAGCTGCCTAGATAGCTGACTTAACTATGTGACATAACTAGCTAGCCAGCTTGCTGACAGCTGACATTGCTAGCTAGCTAACTAGCTAGCCATGTTTATAGCCAGCTGACTTAACTAGGTTACTTAACGAGCCAGCCAGCTGCCTTGACTCCTGACATAACTAGCTAGCTACCCAGTTAGACAGCTGTCTAGCCAGCTGACTTATCTAAGTTACTTTACAAACTAGCCATCTTGCAAGCAGGCTTACAATAACTGCATAGCTACCTAGTTAGCCAGCTGGATAGCCAGCTGACTTAACTAGTTAGCTACCTACATATCCCACTGGCTTGCCAGCTGACTTAACTACCTAGCTTTCTAGCTAACCAGTTGGCTGACGAGCTGACTTAACTAGTTGACTTAACTTGCAAGCCAACTAGCTAGCCAGCTGACTTAACTAGCTAGCTACCCAGTTAGGCAAGTGGATAACCAGCTGACATAACTAGCTGACTTAACTAACTAGCCAGCTGACGTAACTAGCTGACTTAACTAGTTACCTAGTAAATCAGCTGACTTTACTAGCTGAAATAACTATCTAGCATCCTAGCTAGCTATCTAGCTAGATAGCTGACTTAACTACCTGACTTATATAGCTAGATAGCTGACATAACTAGCTGACTTAACTAGTTGGCTACCTAGCTACCCAGTTGACCTTACTAGCTGAAATAACTAGCCAGACAGCTCTCTAGCCATCTCAATTAACTAGCTTTTTAACTAACTAGCGAGCTGCCTAGCCAACTGACTTAGCAAAGTAAATTAACTAGCTAGTCAGCTGGTTAGCCAGCTGATTAATCAAGTAGTTGATTAACATGCTAGGCAGCTGGCCAGCCAGGTGACTAAACTAGCTGGCTTAACTAGTTATCCAGCTGGCTAGCCAACTGCCTTAACTAGCTCTCTAGGTGTCCAGATATCTGCATAGTCAGCTTCTTAACTAGCTGACTTAATTAGCTAGCCCTCTGGACAGCCAACTGACTTAACTAGGTCACTACCTAGCTAGCCTGCTGGCTAGCCAGCTGAGTTAACTATCTCTCTTAACTAGCTGAACTGCTTTCTTGCAAGTTGAATTAAGTAGCTTATTACATAACTAGCCAGTTGTCTAGCCAGCTGACTTAAATAGCAATCTACCTAGCTAGCCAGCGGTCTAGTCAACTGACATATCTATCTATTGACTTAACTAGTCAGATGGCTATACAGTTGGCATAACTAGCTTGCTACCTAGCTGGCAAGTTTGCTAGCAGCCTGACTTTACAAGCTGATTTAACTAGCTAGCCAGCTGAATAGCCAGCTAACTTCATTGCCTAGCTATGTAGATATTCATCAGTCTAGACACCTGACTAAAGTAGCTGACTTAACGAAGTAGTCAGCTGGCTAGCTAGTCAACTAGCTGCTATAACTAGCTAGGTCCCTAGCTATCTATCATATAGCTAGCAGACTTAAAAAGCTGACTTAACTAGCTAGATAACTGACATAATTAGCTGAATTAACTAGCTAAAATAACTAGCAAGACAGCTGTCTAAGCATCTGACGTAACTAGCTTTTTAATAGCTAGCCAGCTGGCTAGACACCTGACTTAACGAGCTGACTTAACTAGATAGCCCGTTGGTTATCCAGATGATTAAACTAGCTGACATAACTAGCTTGCCAGCTGACTAATCAGCTGATTTCATTGCCTAGGTACCTAGCTAGCAAGTAGCCTAGTCAGCTGACTTAACTAGCTGACTTAACGAAGTAGCCAGTTGGCAAGCCAACAGACTTAACTAGCTACCTACCTAGCTAGACAGATGGATAGTGAGGTGACTGAGCTAGGTGATATAACAAGATAGCCTCATGGCTTGCCAGCTCACTTAGATACCTACCTAAATAGCCTGCTGGATTGCCAGCTGAATTAACTACCTAACTACCTAGCTAACATGCTGGCCAATGAGCTGACTTAATTACGTGACTTCACTAGCAAGCCAGCTGGGTAGCCAGCTGATTTAACT
>NW_007260572.1:21284-24882 GCF_000164805.1 Carlito syrichta | reverse complement strand
CTTAACTAGTCAGATGGCTATACAGTTGGCATAACTAGCTTGCTACCTAGCTGGCAAGTTTGCTAGCAGCCTGACTTAACAAGCTTATTTAACTAGCTAGCCAGCTGAATAGCCAGCTAACTTCATTGCCTAGCTATGTAGATATTCATCAGTCTAGACACCTGACTAAAGTAGCTGACTTAACGAAGTAGTCAGCTGGCTAGCCAGCAGACTTAAATAGCTAGCTACCTGGACAGACAACTGAATAGCCAGCTGACTTAGCTAGCTGACATAATTAGACGCCTGATTGCTAGCCAGCTGACTTAACTAGGTGACTTAACTGCTAGCCAGCTTACCTAACTAGTTGAGTTAACTAACTAGGTACATACCTAGTCAGCTCAGTCAACTAGCTGCTATAACTAGCTAGGTCCCTAGCTATCTATTATATAGTTAGCAGACTTAAAAAGCTGATTTAAATAGCTAGATAACTGACATAATTAGCTGAATTAACTAGCTAGTTACCTAGCTATCCAGCTGACTTAACTAGCTAAAATAACTAGCAAGCCAGCTGTCTAAGCATCTGACGTAACTAGCTTTTTAATAGCTAGCCAGCTGGCTAGACACCTGACTTAACGAGCTGACATAACTAGATAGCCCGTTGGTTATCCAGTTGATTAAACTAGTTGACATAACTAGCTTGCCAGCTGGCTAACCAGCTGACTTCATTGTCTAGGTACCTAGCTAGCAAGCAGCATAGTCAGCTGACTTAACTAGCTGACTTAACGAAGTAGCCAGTTGGCAAGCCAACAGACTTAACTAGCTAGCTACCTAGCTAGACAGATGGATAGCGAGGTGACTTAGCTAGGTGACATAACAAGATAGCCTCATGGCTTGCCAGCTGACTTAGTTACCTACTTAAATAGCCTGCTGGATTGCCAGCTGAATTAACTACCTAACTACCTAGCTAACATGCTGGCCAACGAGCTGACTTAATTGCGTGACTTCACTAGCTAGCCAGCTGGGTAGCCAGCTGATTTAACTAGCTAGCTACCCTGTTTTGCAGCTGGCTAGACAGTTGACTTAACTAAATGACTTAACTAGCGAGCTACCTAGCTAGCCAGATGACTGAACTAGGTGACTTAACTAGCTAACTACCTAACTATCCAGCTAGCTAGGGAGCTCACTTAATTAGCTTATTTATCCTGCTAGCCAGCTGGCCGGCCAGTTTACTTAGCTAGCTGACTTAAGTAGCTAGAATACTGACTGTCCAGCTGAATTAACTAGCTGATTTAAGCAGCTAGCCAGCTGACTTAACAAGATAGCTACCTTACTAGCTATCTCGGAAGCCAGCTGAATTAACTAACGGGCTTAGCTTTCTAGCCAGCTGGATATACAGCTGACTTAACTAGCTTGCTACATAGCTAGCCAGCTGGGAAGCCAGCTGAATTAACGAGTTGACTTAACCTGCTTGACAATTGGCTAACCAGCTGACTCAACTAGCTGACTTAACTAGTTAACCAGCTGGCTAGCCAGCTGATTAACTAGTTCCCTACATAGCTAGTTAGCTGGCTAGCCTGCTCACTTAACTAACTGACTTAATTACCTAGCAACCTGGATAGCCAACTGAAATAACTAGCTCACCTCTTAGCTAGCCAACTGCTTAGCCAGCTGACTTAATTAGCTGACATAAATAGCTGGCCTGCTTGCAAGTCAGCTGAATTAAGTTGCTTGCTATATAGTTAGCCAGCTGGCTAGCCAGTTGACTAAACTAGGTGACTTAACAAACTATCTAACTGCCAAGCCAGCTGAGTTAATTGGCAAGCTACCTGGCTAGACAGTTGGATAGACAACTGACTTAAGTAGGAGATTTAACTAGCTAGTCAATGGTCTAGACTGCTGACATAACTATCTAGTTACCTAGCTAGCTAGCTGTCTAGCCAACTGACAACTATGTTACTTAACCAACTAAACAGCTGGCTAGCAGACTGACATAACTGCCTAGGTACATAGGTAGCCAGCAGGATAGCCAGCTGATTTAACAAGCTAGCTACCTAGCTAACCAGCTGTCTATTGAGCTGATTTAACTAGGTTACTTAACTAACTACCAAACTGGCTAGCCAGCTAAATTAACTAGCTAGCTACCCAGCTAGGCAACTGGCTAGCCAGCTTTCATAATTTGCTGATTTACCTTGCTAGCAAGCTCTCTTAACTAGCTGACTTAACCAGCTAGCTGCCTTGATTGTCAACTGGCATAACTAGCTGGTTTAACTAGCTAGCTACCTAGATAGCTACCTAGCTAGTCAGCAGTGTTAAATAGCTGACTTAACTAGCTACATAGTTGACATAACTAGCTGACTTATATAGCTAGACTCCTAGGTTTCCAGCTGACTTAACTAGCAGAAATAACTAGCTAGTCAGATGGCTAGCCATCTGACTTAACTAACTTTTTAACCAGCTGGATAGCCAACAGACTTAATGGGTTGACTTAACTAGCTAGGCAGTAGCTTGCCAGTTAACTTAACTAGCTGACTTAACCAGCTAGTCAGCAGGCTGCCCAGGTGACTTAACTAGCTGGCTACCTACTTAGCCAGCTGGCTAGCCAACGGGCTTACCTAGTTGACTTAAGATAGCAAGCTGGCAAGCCAACTCACTTAACTAGCTAGATACTTAAATAGCCTGCAGACTAGCCAGCTGACTGAACTATCTGACTTGAATAGCTAGCCTACTGGCTAGATAGCTTACATATCTAACCAGCTACCTGCCTAGCCAGCTGGCTAGACAGGTGACTAAATTACCTGAGTTAGCCAGCTAGACTTTACTAGCTTCCTACCTAGCTAGACGTCTGGTTAGCCAGCTGATTTAACTAGCTGAGTTAACTAGCTACCTACCTAGCTTGCCGGATAACTTATATAGTTAGTTAACTAGGTAGTTACCTAGCTAGGCAACTTAATTAAATAGTTATCTAACCAGCAAGCTACCTAGCTAACAAGCTGACTTAAATAGCTAGCGGCCTAGCTAGCTTGCTGCCTTAGCCAGCTAGCTAACTAGTAAGCTTACTCTTATCTAGCTAGTTAGGTAGCAGACTTAATAGGTGACTTAAATAGTGAGGTAACTAGTGAGCTAGCTTACTTAGCTAGCTACCTGGTTAGCTAGCTGACTTAGCTAGCTGACTAAACAAGTTGGCTAACGAGATAGCTGGCTGACTTAATGAGTTGGTTAACGAGTTAGCTAACAGTTTTAAGTAGTTGGTAAACGAGTTAAATAGCTGACTTAACTACTTTGTTAACGAATTAGCTAAATGAATTAACTTGTTGGCTAATGAGTCGGCCAAATACTTAGATTGTTTAACAGGTTGGCTGCCTACTAGGCCGACTTGTTAACTGTCTTAACAATTCGACCGACTAGTTGGGAGACTATTTAGCTTGGTTGACAAGATGACTGATGAGTTGGCCCACTAGTTAGCAATGTTAACTAGTTGCTAGCTCGTTTTCTGACCTAACTAATCGAACGACTATTTGGCCGACAAGTTAGCTGATCTAACTAGTTGGCCGACTAGTTAGTTGTGCTAACTTGTTGGCTGACAAGCTGGTAGAGTAGGCAGACGATTGTTTAGCTCACT
>NW_007260572.1:7221-21264 GCF_000164805.1 Carlito syrichta | reverse complement strand
CTAGCAGCCAGCTGGGTAGCCAGCTGATTTAACTAGCTAGCTACCCTGTTTTGCAGCTGGCTAGACAGTTGACTTAACTAAATGACTTAACTAGCAAGCTACCTAGCTAGCCAGATGACTGAACTAGGTGACTTAACTAGCTAACTACCTAACTATCCAGCTAGCTAGGGAGCTCACTTAATTAGCTTATTTATCCTGCTAGCCATCTGGCCGGCCAGTTTACTTAGCTAGCTGACTTAAGTAGCTAGAATACTGGCTGTCCAGCTGAATTAACAAACTGATTTAAGCAGCTAGCCAGCTGGCTAGCCAGCTGACTTAACTAGATAGCTACCTTACTAGCTATCTTGGAAGCCAGCTGAATTAACTAGCGGGCTTAGCTTTCTAGCAAGCTGGATATACAGCTGACTTAACTAGCTTGCTACATAGCTAGCTAGCTGGGAAGCCAGCTGAATTAACGAGCTGACTTAACCTGCTTGACAACTGGCTAACCAGCTGACTCAACTAGCTGACTTAACTAGTTAACCAGCTGGCTAGCCAACTGATTAACTAGTCCCCTAGGTAGCTAGCTAGCTGGCTAGCTTGCTCACTTAACTAACTGACTTAATTACCTAGCAACCTGGATAGCCAACTGAAATAACTAGCTCACCTCTTAGCTAGCCAACTGCTTAGCCAGCTGACTTAATTTAGCTGAAATAAATAGCTGGCCTGCTTGCTAGTCAGCTGAATTAAGTTGTTTGCTATATAGTTAGCCAGCTGACTAGCCAGTTGACTAAACTAGGTGACAACAAACTATCCAGCTGCCAAGCCAGCTGAGTTAATTGGCAAGCTACCTGGCTAGACAGTTGGATAGACAATTGACTTAAGTAGGAGATTTAACTAGCTAGCCAATGGTCTAGACTGCTGACATAACTATCTAGTTACCTAGCTAGCTAGCTGTCTAGCCAACTGACAACCATGTTACTTAACCAACTAGACAGCTGGCTAGCAGACTGACATAACTGCCTAGGTACATAGGTAGCCAGCAGGATAGCCAGCCAACTTAATAAGCTAGCTACCTAGCTAACCAGCTGTCTATTGAGCTGATTTAACTAGGTTACTTAACTAAATACCTAACTGGCTAGCCAGCTAAATTAACTAGCTAGCTACCCAGCTAGGCAGCTGGCTAGCCAGCTTACATAATTTGCTGATTTACCTTGCTAGCAAGCTTTCTTAACTAGCTGACTTAACCAGCTAGCTACCTTGATTGTCAACTGGCATAACTAGCTGGTTTAACTAGCTAGCTACCTAGATAGCTACCTAGCTAGTCAGCAGTGTTAAATAGTTGACTTAACAAGCAACATAGTTGACATAACTAGCTGACTTATATAGCTAGACTCCTAGGTTACCAGCTGACTTAACTAGCAGAAATAACTAGCTAGTCAGATGGCTAGCTATCTGACTTAACTAACTTTTTAACTAGCTAACCAGCTGGATAGCCAACAGACTTAATGGGTTGACTTAACTAGCTAGGCAGTAGCTTGCCAGTTGACTTAACTAGCTGACTTAACCAGCTAGTTAGCAGGCTGCCCAGGTGACTTAATTAGCTGGATACTTACTTAGCCAGCTGGCTAGCCAACGGACTTACCTAACTGACTGAAGATAGCAAGCTGGCAAGCCAGTTCACTTAACTAGCTAGATACTTAAATGGCCTGCAGACTAGCCAGCTGACTTAACTATCTGACTTGAATAGCTAGCCTGCTGGCTAGATAGCTTACATATCTAGCCAGCTACCTGCCAAGCCAGCTGGCTAGACAGCTGACTAAATTGCCTGAGTTAGCCAGCTAGACAGTTGGCTAGCCAGCTGACTTAACACACTGACATCACTAATTAGCCAGGTAGTTATCTAGCTGACTTAACTAGCTAGCTACATACATTGTCAGTTGGCTAGTCAGCTCTCTTATCTAGCTGAATTAACCAGCAAGTCAGCTGGTTAACCAACTGACTTTGCTAGCTTCCTACCTAGCTAGACGTCTGGTTAGCCAGCTGATTTAACTAGCTGAGTTAACTGGCTACCTACCTAACTTGCCAGATAACTTATATAGTTAGTTAACTAGGTAGTTACCTAGCTAGGCAGCTGAATTAAATAGTTATCTAACCAGCAAGTTACCTAGCTAACAAGCTGACTTAAATAGTTAGCGGCCTAGGTAGCTTGCTGCCTTAACCAGCTAGTTAACTAGTAAGCTTACTCTTATCTAACGTTCTAGCTTGCTGACTTAATCATCTGACTTAACTCGTTAACTAAAGAGCTAGTTAGCTGACTCGACCAGCTGACTTAACTCATTAGCTAACTAGCTAGCTTGCCTACACAACCAGCTGACACAACCCGTTTGCTAACTAGATAACAAGCTTACTCAACCAGCTGCCTTAACCCATTAGTTATCTAGCTTACTACCTCACACAACCTGCTGACTTAACCCATTAACTAAATAGCTAGCCATCTGTCTTAACCATCTGACTAAATTAGAAAGCTGACTTAACTAGCTGACTTAGCTATCTGACTTATCTACTTAACTAGCTGAATTAACTGTATGACTTAATAAGTTAGCTAGCTGACTTAACTACCTGAATTAAATGGTTAGCTAACTATTTAACTAGCTGAATAACTAGCTGCTTTAATAATTATCTAGTTAGTTAGGTAGCAGACTTAATAGGTGACTTAAATAGTGAGGTAACTAGTGAGCTAGCTTACTTAGCTAGCTACCTGGTTAGCTAGCTGACTTAGCTAGCTGACTAAACAAGTTGGCTAACAAGATAGCTGGTTGACTTAATGAGTTGGTTAACGAGTTAGCTAACAGCTTTTACTAGTTGGTAAACGAGTTAAATAGCTGACTTAACTACTTTGTTAACGAATTAGCTAAGTGAATTAACTTGTTGGCTAATGAGTCGGCCAAATACTTAGATTGTTTAACACGTTGGCTGCCTACTAGGCCGACTTGTTAACTGTCTTAACAATTCGGCCGACTAGGTGGGAGACTATTTAGCTTGGTTAACAAGATGACTGACGAGTTGGCCCACTAGTTAGCAATGTTAACTAGTTGCTAGCTCGTTTTCTGACCTAACTAATCGACCGACTATTTGGCCGACAAGTTAGCTGATCTAACTAGTTGGCCGACTAGTTAGCTGTGCTAACTTGTTGGCTGACAAGCTGGTAGACTAGGCAGACGATTGTTTAGCTCACTTTACTTCTTGGATGGCTAGATGGTGAACCGGTTACCAGACTTACCTAGTCGGCCAGCACGTGAGCCAACAGGTGAGCTGACTTAACTAGTCAGTTAGTGAGAGAGCTGACTGTTCAGCTGACTTAAGTCAGCCAGCAAGTGAGCCAACTGTTCAGCTGGCTTAACAAGTTGGCCAGTGAGTGAGCCAACTGGTAAGCTGCCTTAACTAGTCGTCCAACAAGTGAGCCGACTGGCTAGCTGACTTCACTAATCTGCTGGTGAGTGAGCTGACTGGTCAGTTGACTTTAGTTGGTTGGCGAGTGAGCCAACTGGGTAGAAGACTTAACTAGTTGGCCGGGAGGTTACCAGACAAGTGAGCCAAATTAACTAGTTGGCCATCGAGTGAGTTGATGGGGGAGATGCCTTAACTAGTCAGCCAGTGAGAGAGCAATTTGTGAGTTGACTTTACTAGTCAGCTGGCAAGCAAGCCAAATAGTTAGCTGTCCTGTTGTCCTGCGAAAAAGCTGATGAGTTATTTGAACTTTTGGCAGGCAAGTGAGCCGATTAGTTTGCTTACTGGTTAGAAGGTGTGCGAGCAGACTAGTTAGTAGACCTAATGGAAAGCAAGCGAGGTCACTAGTTATCTAACCAGCATTCTGTGTTGCTAAACCACTATTTAGCTAAGTAACTAACTGATTATAGTTAACTATAGTTAATTATAGTTAACTAACTGATTAAATAACTAGCTGATTATAGTTAAGCTGACTTAAGTATATAGCTGAGTAGCTAGCTGGATATGTGGCTGACATAACTAGCTATTAAACAAGGTATATAGCTGTCTATCTAACTGTCTTAACGAGCTAGATAACTTGCTAGTTAGCTGGCTAGCTGACTTAACTATCTAGCTGATTAGATAGCTGACTAGATAGCTGACTTAAATAACTAGCTGACAAGCTACCTGACTACCTAGCTGATTTAACTAGCTAGATAAATAGTTAACTGACTTCCTAACTGACTTAACTAGCTGGCTGGCTAGCTAGCTGACTTAACTAGTTGACTAGCAAATTGGCTGGCAAGCTGGCTAGCTTCCTGACTTAACTAGCTAGCTACCTGGTTGGCTAGACAGCTAGCAATCTGGCTTAACTAGCTAGCTACCTGGCTGGCTAGTTGGCTAGGCAACCAGCTAGCTAGCTAGAGGGCTGACCAGCTGGCTAGCTAGTTGAATTAAATAGCCAGCTGGCTGACTGGACATTCTGATAGTCAGGTGGCTTAACTAGTCAGCCAACCTGCTGGTTAGCCAGCTGGCTTAAATAGATGGCCACCAACCTTTCCAGCCTGTTAACCAGTCATCTTAACTAGCCGACCACCTAACTAGCCAGCTGGCAAATCAGCTGAATTAACTCTCTGACTTAAGTGGATAGCCATCTGGCTAGCCAGCTGGCATAACTAGCTATCACCAAGATAGCTAGCCGGCTAACCAGCATTCTTATCTAGTTGACTTCACTAGCTAGCCAGCAGGCTAGCTAGCTGTCTTAATTACCTAGCTACCTACCAAGCCAGGGGGCTAGACAGTTGACTTAACAAACTGACGTAACAAGCTAGACTGCTGGCTAGCCAGCTGACTTAACTAGCTGGTGAAAAGCTAGGCAGGTGGCTAGCCACATGAATGAACTAGCTAACTTCACCAGCTAAGCAGCTGGCTAGCCAGCAGACTAAACTAGGTTACTTAACTCGTTAGCCAACTGGCTAGCCAGCTGACTTAACTAGCTGACATCACTAGATAGACAGGTCGCTAGCCAGCTTAGTTAAATAGCTAGCTACATACATATCACACTGGCTTCCCAGCTGACTTATCTAGCTGATATTAGCCAGCTGGCTAACCAGCAAACTTATCTAGCTAGCTATCTGGCTAATCAGCTGGCAAGTCAGATGACTTAACTAACTTACTCAACTAGCTAGGCTGCTGACTTAACTAGCTGAGTTAACTAGGTAGCTACCTACCTAGCCAGCTTACATACATAGCTGATTTTACTAGCTAGCTACCTAGCTAACTATCATATAGCTAGTTGACTTAACTAGCTGACTTAACTAGCTAACTCACTGACATATCTAGCTGACTTAACTAGCTAGCTTCCTATAGCCAGCTAACTTAAGTAGCTGAAATATTTAGCGAGCCAGGTGACTGCCCATCTTACTTAACTAGCTTTTTAACTAGCCAGACAACTGGCTTGACCACTGAGATAACATGCTGACTTAACTAGCTACACAGCTAGTTAACCAGCTGAGTAAACTAGATGACTTAACTAGCTGGCCAGATAGGAAGCCAGCTGATTAACTGCCTAGAAATCTAGCTAACCAGCAGCCTAACCAGTTGACTTAACTAGCTGACTTAATGAAGTAGTCAGCTGTCTAGTCATCAAACGTAACTAGCTCTCTACCTAGCTAGACAGCTGGATAGACAGCTGAATTTGCTAGCTGATATAAATAGATATCTTAATAACTAGCCTATTGACTTAACTAGCAACGTACCTACACAGCATGCTGACTTGCCAGCAGACTTAACTACCTACCTACCTAGATAACCAGCAGGCCCGTGAGCTGACATAATTTGGTGACTTTACTAGCCAGCCACCTGGCTATCCAGCTGACTTAACTAGATTGCTACCCTCATTGGCAGCTGGCTAGCCAGCTGATTTAACTAACTGACTTAACCAGCTAGCAAGCTGACTTAACTAGCTAGATACATAGTTCTCCACCTGAGATAACTAGTTGATTTAACTAGATAGCTACCTAGCTAGTCAGCTGGATGGTCAGATGACTTAACTATCTGAATTAATTAACTAGCCAGCTGGACGGCCAGCTGAATTAACTAGCTGACTTAACCAGCTAGCCAGCTAACTAGTCAGTTGACTTAACTAGCTAGCTACCTAGCCAGCCAGCTGGGAAGCCAGCTGAATTATCTAGCTGACTTGACTATCTAGTCAGCTGGCTAGTCATCTGACTTAATTAGTTGACTTAATCAGGTAGCCAGCGGACTTAACTACCTAGCTACCTAGCTATCAAGCTTGCTAGTGATCTGACTTAACAAGAATACTTAACTAGCTAGCTAACTGGCTAGACAGTTGACTTAATTAGTTAGCTACACAGCTAGGCAGCTGGCTAGCCAGCTGAGTTAACTCACTGACTTAACTAGCTAGCAAGCTGACACAACTAGCTGAGTTAACCAGCTAGATACCTAGCTAGCCAACTGGCTTAACTAGCTGGCTCAACTAGCTAGCTACCTAGCTAGCTATCTAGCAAGCCAACTGACTTAACTAGCTGACTTAACAAGCTAGCTAGCTGGCATAACTAGCTGACTTATATAGCTAGCTTCCTAGCTAGCCAGCTGATTTAACTAGCTGAAATAACTAGCTAGCCAGATGGATAGCCATCTGACTTGACAAGCTTTTTAACCAGCTGGATAGCCAACTCACTTAATGTGCTGTCTTAACTAGATAGCCATCTGGTTGCCAGCTTACTTAACTAGTTGACGTAAACAGCTAGTCAGCTTCCTAGCCAGCTGACTTAACTAGCTTGGCCCAATCTAGCCAGTTTACTAGCAAGCTAACTTACCTTGCTGACATAAGCTAGCAAGTTGGGTAGCCAGTTTATTTAACTAGCTAGCTACCTAGCCAGAAGGCTAACCAGCTGACTTAACTAACTAACTTGAACTGATAGCCTGTTGGCTAGCAAGCTGACTTATATGGCTAGCTGCCTAACTAGCCAGCTGGCTAGACAGCTGATTAAACTAGATGACTTAGCTAGCTAGACAGTTGGCTAGCCAGCTGACTTAACTTACTGACATTACTAGTTAGCCAGGTAGCTATCTAGCTGACGATACTAGCTAGCTACCTACCTTTTCAGTTGGCTTTCCAGCTCTCTTAACTAGCTGAATTAACCAACTTGACAACTGGTTAGCCAACTGAGTTAACTAGCTCACTATCTATCTAGCCAACTGGCTAGCCAGCTTACTTAACTAGTTGACTTAACTAGCTAGCTACCTAGCTAGCCAGCTGACTTAAAAAGTTAGTAAACTTGCTAGCTACCTAGCTAGCCAGTTGACTTAAATAGTTAGTTACCTAGCTTGTTGACTAAGTTAACCAGCTAGCTAACTAGTTATCTTACTCATTATCTAACGTGCTAGCTAGGTGACTTAATTATCTTAATTCATTAGCTAATGAACTAGCTAGCAGACACAACCAGCTGACTTAAATCATTAGCTAGCTAGGTATCTAGCTGACTCATCCAGCTGACTTAACGCGTTAGCTGATTACCTAGCTAGCCTACTCAACCAGCTGACTCAACTCGTTTCCTAACTTGCTAGCTAGCTGACTCAACCAGCTGAATTAATACGTTAGTTAACTAGATAACTACCTGAGCCACCCTGCT
The DNA here is from genome assembly GCF_000164805.1 of Carlito syrichta. NCBI lineage: Eukaryota > Metazoa > Chordata > Mammalia > Primates > Tarsiidae > Carlito > Carlito syrichta. Next base: position 13,639 of record NW_007260572.1, on the reverse strand, counting down.
AACTCAATCTGTTTATTAACTAGCCAGTTAACTGTCTTAACCAGCTGATGAAATTAGAAAACTGACTTAACTAGCTGACTTAACTGGCTGGCTTAACTAGTTAGCTAGCTAACAACTATGTGAATTAAATAGTTAGCTAACTATTTAACTAGCTGAATAACTAGCTGACTTAATAAATTAGCTAACTAGTCAGCATGCAACTTTAAGTAACTGACATATATTTAGCTAACAAGTGTGTTAGTTGATTTAGTTAGCTGACTTAGCTAGCTAGCTGGTTAGCTAGCTGAATTAGCTAACTGACTTACGTAGTTGGCTAACGAGATAGCTAGCTGACTTAACAAGTTGGTTAACGAATTAGCTATCTTTTTTAACTAGTTGGTAAACGAGATATCTAGCTGAATTTACTAGTTGGTTAACGTGTTAGCTAGGTGACAACTTCTGACTGATGAGTCGGTCGACTTGTTAGCTGGTTCAATATATTGGTTGACTACACAGCTGACTTGTTTGCTGGCATAAAATGTTGGCCGAATATTCGGCCGACAATTTAACTGGGTTAACTAGTTGACTGTCGAGTTGGCCCACTTGTTAGTTCGGTTAACTGGTTAGCTGACTAATTTGCTGACCTAACTAGTCGTCCAATTAGTTGGCCAAATAGTTAGCTCCCCTAACTAATCAGATGACTACTTAGATGACCTAAAGTGTTGACTGACATATGGCCCACTAGTCGGCCGATTGGTTAGCTATCTTAGGTAGGTGGACAGCTAGTAGGTTGATCGGTTAGCTGACTTCACTAGTCAGCTGGAAAGTGAGCTGACATTTTAGCTGACTTAACTAGTCGACTGGCAAGTGAACTGACTTGTCAGTTGAATTAACTAGTTCACCAGCGAGTAAGCCGATTGGTCAGTTGACTTAACTCGTTGGTCAGTAGGCAAGTCGAATGGTCAACTGATTTAACTAGTTGGGCGTTGTGTGAGATGATTGGTCAGCTGAATTTAGTCAACTGGGGAGTGAGTTGACTGCTCAGACTTACCAAGTCGGCCGGTGAGTGTGCCTACCAGTGAGCCACTTAACTAGTCAGCCAGTGAGTGAGCCGACCAGTGAGCTGCCTTAACTATTCGGCAGGTGAGTGAGCCGACCTATGAGCTAACTTAACTTGTCAACTGTCAAGCAAGCTGACTAGTTTGTTGACCTGTTGGTCTGTGAGTGAGTCAACATGTTAGTTGATCTGATGGCTGGTGAGCGAGCTGCCTGGTTTGCTGACCAGTTGGCAGGCAAGCAAGCCATATATTTAGCTGACCTGATGGAAAGCGAGCGAACCCACTAGTTAGCTGACCAGCTACCAGAGTTGCTAGCTGACAAGTTAGCCAAGAAACTAGTTGGTTTGCTAGCTGATTTAATTAGCTAGCTGACTAGCTAGTGGGCTATCTAGCTGACATAACTAGCTAGAAAACAAGCTATCTAGCTGTCTAGCAAGCTGACTTAACTAGCTAGCTAACTGGCAAGTGAGCTGGCTAGCTGACCTAGTTATCTAGCTGACTTGCTAGTTGACTAGATAGCTGACTTAACTAGCTATTTGACAATCAACCTGACTAGCTAGCTGACTTTAATTAGTTGAATAGTTAGCTGACATGCTAGCTGACTTAAGCTAGCTGGCTAGCAGGCTGACTTAACTAGCTTACTAAATAGTTGGCTGGCTGCCTGGCTTGCCAGCTGACTTAACTAGCTAGCTACCTGGTTGGCTAGACGGCTAGCCAGCTGACTTAAATAGCTAGCTACCTGGCTGGTTACCTGGCTAGGCAGCCAGCTCGCTAGCTAGTGGACTGGACACCTGGCAAGCCAGCCAGCTTAAATAGCCAGCTGTCTGGCTGGAAAGTGGGATAGAAAGCTCGCTTAACTAGCCAGCCATGCTGGTGTTCAGCTGCCTAGCGAGTTGGCTTAATTATCTGGTCACCTCCTTAACCAGGCTGATAACCAGTTGACTTAGCATGCCAGTCACCTAGCTAGCAAGCTGGCTAACCAGCTGACTTAACTAGCAGACTTAATTAGATAGACATCCGGCTAGCCAGCAGCTAAACTAGCCAGCCACCTAGCTAGCCGGTTGTCTAGCCAGTTCACCTAACTCACGGACTTAATTAGCCAGCCAGCTGGCTAGCAAGCTTACTTAATTAGCTAGCTATTTATCTAGACAGGTGGCTCGCCAGCTGACTTATCTAGCTGACTTGAACAGCTAGCCAACTGGCTAACCAGGTGAATTGATTATGTAGCTACATAGGTAGCCAGTCGACTTGTCACTTGAATTAACAAGCTCACTTATTCAGATAGGCAGCTGGTTAGCCAGTTACCGCAACTAGTTGACATAACTAGTAAGCCAGAATACTAGCAAGCTGATTATATAGCTGACATCTCTAGCTGGTCAGCAGGCTAGCCAGTTGACTTAATTAGCTAGCTACTGATGTATATCACTGGCTTGCCTGATGAATTAAGTACCTAGCTACCTATCTAACCAGCTGGATAGCGTGCTGACTTAACTAGGTGACTTAACTATTTAACCAGCTGGCTAGTCAGCTGACTTAAGTAGTTAACTAACCAGATAGACACCTAGCTAGTCACCTGACTTCAGTAACTGACTCAACTAGCTAGCCAGCTGACTTATCTATCTGATTTAACTACCTAGCCAGCTGGTTGTCCAGCTTATTTAACTAGCTGACTTAACCTGCTAGCCAGCTGGCTAACCAGTTGACTTAATTAGCTAGATACCTACATATCCAGCTGGGAAGCCAGATGAATTAACTAGCTGACTTAACTAGCTAGCCAGCTGGCTAGAGAGCTGACTTAACTAGCTTGGTACCTACCTATCCAACTGGAGAGTCAGCTGACTTAACTAGTTGACTTAACCAGCTATCAAGCTCTCACACCTAGCTGACTTATCTAGTTAGCCATTTGGCTACCCAGCTGTCTTAACTAGCTCTCTATGTAGCTAGCTAGCTGTCTAGTCAGCAGACTTAACTAACTGACTTAATAGCTAGCCAGCTTTCTAGCCATCTGACTTAAGCTCGCTAACTAACTAGCCAGCTGGATAGTCAGCTAACTTAACTAGCTGACTTAAATACCTGTCCTGCTTGCTAGACAGCTGAATTAACTTGCTTGTTATATAACTAGCCAGCTGGCTAACTAGCTGACTTAATAGATGACTTAGCTAGCTAGCCAGCTGACTAGACAGCTGACTTACAGTAGCAACTACCTAGCTAGACAGCTGGATATCCAGCTGACTTAACTAGGTGGCTTAACTAGCTAGCCAGCGGGCTAGACAGCTGACTTGACTATCTAGCTACGTAGCTAGCCAGCTGTCTAGACAGCTGATTTAACTAGGTGACTTATGTACCTAACTAACTGCCTATCTACCTACCTAGGCAGATGTATAGCCAGCTGAGTTAACTAGCTAGCTAACTACATAGCCCGCTGGTTTGCCAGCTGACTTAATTACCTAGTTACCTACCTAACCATCTGGCTAGTGTGCTGACTTAACTAGGTTACTTAAGTAGCTATCTAACTGGCTAGCCAGCTGACTTAAAAAGCTAGCTACCCAGCTAGGCAACTGGCTAGACTACTGACTTAGCTCGCTGACTTAACTAGCCATAAAGCTGACTTAACTGGCTGACTTAACCAGCTAGCTACCTAGCTAGCCAGCTGTCTTAACTCTCTGGCTTACCCAGCTGGCTACCTAGCAAGATATCTAGCTAGTCAGCAGACTTAACTAGCTGACTTAACTAGCTAACTCGCTGATATATCAAGCTGACTTATATAGCTAGCTTCCTAGCTAGCCTGCTGACTTAACTAGGTGAAATATCTAGCTAGCCTGATGGATAGTCATCTGGCTTAACTAGCTTTTTAACTAACTAACCAGCTGGATATCCAACTGATTTAACAAGCTGACTTAACTAGCTAGCCAGCTGGTTTCCAGCTGACTTAACTAGTTGAGTTAACCAGCTAGTAAATTGGCTAGCCAACTGGCTTAACTAGTTGGCTACCTATCTAGCAAGCTGAATAGCCAACTGACTTACATAGCTGACTTAAGCTAGCAAGCTGGCTAGCCAGCTCACTTAACCAGCTAGCTACCTACCTTGTCAGCAGGCTTGCCAGCTTACTTAGCTAGCTGACTTGAAGAGCTAGCCTGCAGGCTACCTACCTAGCCAGCTGGCTAGCCAGCTGACTTAACAATCTGACTTAACCAGCTACCCAGTTGGCTAGCCAGCTGACTTAACTCAATGACATCACAAGCTAGACAGGTAGCTATCTAGCTGACTTAACTAGCTAGTTACCTACCTTTCTAGTTGGCTAGCCAGCTCTCTTAACTAGGTGAATTATCCAGCTAGCCAGCTGGCTAGCCAACTGTCTTAATTGCCTCACTACCTAGCTATCCAGTTGGCTAGCCAGTTGACTTAACTAGCTGACTTAACTAACAAATTACCTAGCTAGCCAGCTGACTTAAATAGTTAGCTAATTAGCTAGCTACCTAGCAAGCCAGCTGACTTAAGTAGTTAGCTAACTACCTAGGTACCTAGCTAACAAGCTGACTTAAATAGTTAGCTGCCTAGCTAGTTAGCTGACTTAACCAGTTGGCTACATAGTGTGTTTACTCGTTATCTAACATGCTAGCTAGCTGACAATCATCTGACTGAACTCGTTAGCTAATGAGCTAGCTAGTTGAATCAACCAGCTGATTTAACTCATTAGCTAACAAGCTAGCTAGCTGACTAATCCAGTTGACTTAACTAGCAAGCTACCTAGCTAGCCAGCTGCTTTTCAGCTGACATAACTAGGTGACTGAACTCGCTAGCCACCTGGTTAGACAGCTGACCTAACTAGTTAGCTACCTAGCTAGCAAGCTGGTTAGCCAGCTGTCTGAATTATCTGACTTAACTAGCTAGCCAGCTGAATAGCCAGCTGACTTCATTACCTAGCTACCTAGCAAGCCAGCTGACTTCACTACCTGAAATAACTAGTGAGCCAGCTGGCTACCCATCTGACAACCAAATTTTTAACTAGTTAGCCAGCTGGCTAGACAATTGACTTCACCAGCTGACTTAACTAGCTAGACAGCTGGTTGGCCAGCTGACTAAACTAACTGACTTTACTAGCTAGCCCGCTGGCTAACCAGCTGACTTAATTGCCTAGCTATCTAGATAGCCAGCTGCCTAACCAGCTGACTTAACTAGCTGACTTAACTAAGTAGCCAGTTGGTTAACTAGCAGACTTAGCTAGCTACCTATGTAGCTAGACAGCTTGATAGCCAGTTGACTTAACTAGCTGACATAACTAGATAGCCTGATGGCTTGCCAGCACACTTAACTAGCTACCTACCAACATATACCTCTGACTTGAGAACTGATTTAACTACCTAACTACCTAGCTAGCCTGCTGGCCAGCAAGCTAACTTAACTACGTGACTTAACTAGCTAGCCAGCTTGCTAGCCAACCGATTTATCTAGATAGGTACACTGCTAGGTAACTGGCTAGCCAGTTGACTATACAAACTGACTTACCTAGCTAGATACCTAGTTAAACAGTTGACACAACTAGCTGACTTAACTATCTACCTACCTAGCTAGCCAGCTGGCTGGTCAGCTGACTTAACTAACTGACTTAACTAGCTTGCCAGCGGGCTGGCCTGCTGACTTAACTTGCTCTCTTAACTAGCAAGACAGCTTCCTCACCAGCTGAACTTACTAGCTGACTTAACCAGATAGCCAGTTGACTAGCCAACTGACTTAATCAGTTAGCTACCATCTACCTAGCTGAGTTAAATAGCTAGCCAGCTGGCTAGCCAGCTGACTCAATTAGCTTGTTACCTAGCTTACCAGCTGGCAAGCTAGCTGACATAACTAATTGACTTAACCTGCTAGCCAGCTGGATAGCCAGCTGATTCAACTAACTGAATTAACTAGCTAGCCAGCTGACTAGCCAGTTGTATTAACTTGCTCTCTACCTAGCTAGCTAGCTGGTTAGCCAGCTGATTACCTAGCTGACTTATTTAGCTTGTCAGCTGGCTAGCCAACTGACTTAAGTACCTCAATATCTAGCTAGACAGCTGGAGAGCCAGCTGACTTAAATAGCTGACTTAAATAGCTGGCCTGCTTTCTATTCAGGTGAATTAATTAGCTCATTATATATCTAGCCAGCTGGCTAGCCAGCTGACTAAACTAGGTGACTGAACTAACTAACCAGCTGTCTAGTCAACTGACTTAATTAGCAAGCTACCTAGCAAGTCAGCTGGCTAGCCAGCTGAATAACCTAGGTGACTTAACTAGCTAGCCAGTGGATTAGACTGCTGACTTTACTATCTAGCTACTTAGGTAGCCAGCTGTCTAGTCAGCTGACTAAACTATGTGACTTAATTTAGCTAGCCTGCTGGCTAGCA
>NW_007260572.1:4232-6303 GCF_000164805.1 Carlito syrichta | reverse complement strand
TTAACTCGCTGGCATCACTAGTTAGCCAGGTAGCCATCTAGCTGACTTAACTAGCTAACTACCTACCTAGCCAGTTGGCTAGCCAGCTATCTTAACTAGCTGAATTAACCAGCTAGCCAGCTGGCTAGCCAACAGACTTAATTAGCTCACTACCTAGCTAGCCAGCTGGCTATCAAGTTGACTTAAGTACCTGACTTAACTAGCAGAAACCTAGCTATCTAGCTGACTTAAATAGTTAGCGAACTAGATAACTATATAGTTAGCCCGCTGGCTTAAATAGTTAGCTACCTAGTTAGCTACCTAGCTAACAAGCTGACTTAAATAGAAAGCTTACTTGGTAGCTGGCTGACTTAACCAGCTAGATAAATAGCTAGATTAATAGTTGTCTAATGTTCTAGCTAGGTGACTTAATCATCTGACTTATCTTGACAGCTAATGAGCTGGCTAGCTGATTAATTCAGCTGAGTTAAGTTGTTAGCTATCTAGCTAGCTAGCTGACCATCAAGCTGACTTAACTCGTTAGCTAACTAGATAGCTAGCCTACTCAACCAGCTGACTCATCCCATTTGCTAACTAGCTATCTAGCTGACTCAACTATTTGACTTAACCTGTTAGTTAACTAGCTAACAACCTGACTCAACCTTCTGACTTAAACCTTTAACTAACTAGCTAGCTTGTTGTCTTAACCAGCTGACTAAATTAGAAAATTGACTTAAATAACTGACTTAACTAGCTTACTTAACTACTTGTCCAGCTAACTTAACTGGATCACTTACCTAGTTAGCTAGTTGACTTAACTGCTAGAATTAGTTAGCTAACTATTTAACAAGCTGAATAACGAACTGACTTAACTAAATAGAAAACTAGTTAGGTAGCAGACTTAAGTATCTGACTTACATAATTAGTTAACTAGTGAGCTAGATGACTTAGCTAGCTAAATTACCTAGCTACCCAGTCAGCTAGCTGACATAACTAGTTAGCTTAGGAGATAGCTAGACAAAATAATGAGTTGGTTAGTCAATGAGTTAGATAACTGTTTTAACATTTTGGTAAACGAGTAAAATAGCTGACTTTACTAGTTAGTTAACGAGTTAGCTAGGTGACTTAACTTGTTGGCTGATGAGTCAGGTGACTAGTTACGTGGGTTAACACATTGGCTGACTCCACGGTCCACCTGTTAGCTGGCTTAACAAGTTGGACGACTAATCGGTCAACTATTTAGTTTAGATAAGTAGTTGGCTGAGGAGTTGGCCCCATAGTTAGCTCAGTTAAGTAGTTGGTTGGTTAGTTTGCTGACCTAATAATTTGGCCGACTATTTGGCTGAATAGTTAACTGACCTAACTAGTAGGCCGAATATTCAGCTGACGTAAATTTTCAGGTGCCAAGTTGGCCCACTAGTTGGCCAATTGGTTAGCTGACTTAACTAGTTGACCGATTAGTGGGCTGACCAGTTAGCTGACTTAACTAGTCAGCAAACGTGGGATGCGACAGGTGAGCTGACTTAACTAGTCGGCCAGTGAGTGAGCCGACTGGTCAGCTGAATTATCTATTCAGCCCATGAGTGAGCCATTGCATGCACTGCCATAACTAGTTGGCTGGTGAGTGAGCCGACTGGTGAGCTGACTTAAGTAGTCTACTGGGGAGCAAGCCAACTACTTAGCTGACGTGTTGGCCTGCAAGCGAGCTGACAAGTCAGTTTACCTTTTGGCTGGTGAGCGTGCAGACTAGTTTGCTTACCTTTTAGCAGGCGAGAGAGCCGACTAGTTAGCTGACATGATGGAAAGTGATGGACCCCACTAGTTAGCTTACAAGCTAACTAGTTAGCTCACAAGTTAGCTGAGTTGATAGCAGAGCAATTAGCTAAGTAACGAGCTAATTTGCTAGCTGACTTAACTAGCTAACTTACTAGCTAGTTGGCTATCTAGCTGACATTACTATCTAGCAAACAAGCTATTAGCTGTATAGCTAGCTGACTTAACTAGCTAGCTAACTGGCTAGTTATATGGCTAGCTGACTTAACTATCTACCTGACTAGCTAGCTGAATAGTTAGCTGAATTAACTGGCAAGCT
>NW_007260572.1:2612-3721 GCF_000164805.1 Carlito syrichta | reverse complement strand
TCAGATGATTAGGCACTTGAATTAACGAGCTGACTTAACGAACTAGCCAGTTAACTAGCCGGCTGACTCAACTAGTTTAATTAACTCATTAGCCAGCTGGCTAGCCAGCTGACTTAAATAGCTGACATCACTAGATAGCCAGGTGGCTAGTTAGCTGACTTAACTAGCTAGCTACCTATGTATCTGGATGGCTTGCCAATTGACTTAACTACCTAACCACCTAGCTAACCATCTTACTAGACAGCAAACTTAACTAGCTTTTGTAACTAGCTGCCCTGATTTCTAACCAGTTTAATTAATTACGTTGCTACATAACTAGCCAGCTGGCTATCCAGCTGAATTATCTAGTTGAGTTATCTAGCTAGCCAGCTGTCTAGCCAGCTAACCTAACTAGCAAGCTACCTATCTAGCCAGCAGGAAAGTCATCTCACTTAACTAGATGAATTAACTTGCTATCCTGCTTGCAAGACAGCTGACATAACCAGTTAGCTACCTAGCTAGCAAGATGGCTAGCTAGCTGATTAACTTGCTGACTTAATTAGCTAGCTAGCTGACATATCTACCTGACTTAGCTAGCTAGCTTCCTAGCTTGCCAGCTTACTTAACTAGTTGTAATAACTAGCTAACCAGCTGGCTTTCCATTTGACGTAAACAGCTTTTTCGCTAGCTAGCCAGCTTGCTAGACAACTGAAATAATGTGCTGACTTAACTAGCTAACCAGCTGGTTAACCAGCTGACTGAAGTAGCTGACTTAACTAGCTGGCCAGCTGTCTAGTCACCTGACTTAATTGTCTAGTAACTTCGCTAGCCAGCAGCCTAGCCAGCTGATTTAATTGGCTGACTTAATGCTGTAGACAGCTGGCTAGCTTGCAGACTTAACTACCTATATACAGCTAGACAGCTGTATAACCAGTTGACTTAACTAGTTGACATAACTAGATAGCATAAAGGCTAGACAGCTGACTTAAGTAGCTACCTACCTACATAGCCAGCTGGCTTGCCTGCTGAATTAACTACCTAATTACCTAGCTAAACTACTGACCAGTGAACTGACTTAACTAGGTGACTTAACTAGCTAGCCATCTGGGTAGCCAGCTGACTTACTTAGA
>NW_007260572.1:2145-2592 GCF_000164805.1 Carlito syrichta | reverse complement strand
AGCTACCTAGCTAGAAAGAAGGATGGCCAGCTGACTTAACTGGCTGACTTAACCAGCTAGCCAGCTGGCTAGCCAGCTGACTTAACTAGCTAGCCAGTTGGTTGGCCAGCTGAATTATCTCGCTGATTTAACCAGCTAACCAGCTGGCTATCCAGTTGACTCAACTAGCTAGCTACCTAGCTTTCCAGCTGGGAATCCAGTTGAATTAAGTAGATGATGTAACAAGTCAGACAGCTGGCTAGGCAGCTGACGCTGCTAGCTTGCTACATGGCTAGCCAGCTGGCTAGACAGCTGAATTAACTAGTTTATTTAACCATCCAGCCAACTGGCTACCCAGCTGACTCAGCTATCTTACTTAACTAGTTAGCCAGCCGGCTAGCCAGCTGACTTAACAAACTCTCTACCTATCTAGACAGCTGGCTAGCCAGCTGACTTAACTACCTGACA
>NW_007260572.1:0-1114 GCF_000164805.1 Carlito syrichta | reverse complement strand
CTGACTTACCTAGCTAGCTACCTATGCAGTCAGCTGGCTAGACAGCTGACTAAACTAGCTGTCTTAACCAGCTAACCAGTTGGCTAGCCAACTGACTTAACACCCTGAAATCACTAGTTAGCCAGGTAGCTATCTAGCTGACTTAACTATCTAGTTAACTACCTTGAAAATTGGCTAGCCAGTTCTCTTAATATAGCTGAATTAACCAGCTAACCAGCTATCTAGCCAATTGACTTAACTAGCTTACATAACTAGCTAGCTACCTAGCTAGCCAGCTGACTTAAATAGTTAGCTAAGTAACTAGATACGTAGCTAAAAAGCTGACTTAAATAGTTAGCTGACTAGCAACTGAATTATTCAGCTAGGTACCTAATTAGCTGACTCATTATACAACGTGCTAGGTAGGTGACTTAATTATCTGACTTAACTTGTTAGCTAAGGAGCTAGCTAGCTGACACAACCAGCAGACATAACTCGTTTGCTAACTAGCTATCTAGCCTACTCAAACAGCTGAGCCAACTCGTTTGCTCACTAGCTAATTAGCTGACTCAACCAGCTTGTTTAACCGGTTAGTTAACTAGCTAACAACTTTAATCAACCTGCTGACATACCCCGTTGCCTCACTATTTAGCTAGCTTTCTTAACCAGCTGGTTAATTTAAATAGCTGACTTAACTAGCTAACTTAGGTAGTTGATTTAATTATTTAGCTAGCTGACTTAACTGGCTGACTTAACTAGTTAGCTAGCTGACTTTACCTGAATTAAATCGTTAGAGAACTATTTAACTAGCTAAATAACTAGCTGATTTAATAATTAGCTAACTAGTTAGGTAGCAGACTTAAGTAGTTGACAAATTTTTACCTATCTAATAAACTAGATGACTTAGTTAGCAAGTGAGCTAGCTGACATAAGTACCTGATTTAACTAGTTGGATAATGAGATATCTAGATGACTTAACAAGTTGGTTAACGAGTTAGCTAACTGTTTTAACTCGTTGGTAAACGAGTTGTCTAGCTGTCTTAACTAGTTGGTTAACGAGCTAGGAAGGTGACTTAAATTTTTGACTGACGAGTAGGGGGGCAACTTAGCTAATTTAACATATTGGCTGACTACT